>NW_015161966.1:573341-588899 GCF_001447785.1 Gekko japonicus
CAGTAGTTCAGCAGTTCGAAACCCGAGTTTGCCGCATGACCGAGTGAGCTCCCGTCTCTAGTACCAGCTCCTGCCAACCTAGCAGTTCGAAAGCAAGAAATTGCAAGTAGATAAATAGGGACCACTTCGGTGGAAGGTAACAGCGTTCTGTGCGCCTTGGTGTTTAGTCATGCCGGCCACATGACCACGGAAACGTCTTCGGACAGCGCTGGCTCTTCGGCTTTGAAGCGGAGATGAGCACCGCAACCCTAGAGTCGGAGTCGACTGGCTTTCGAGCAAGGGAACTTTTTAAGCTTAGAACAGATATAAAGGAAGTCCTTCTTCACCCCAAGAGCTATTCACATGTGGAATTCACTGCTGCAGGAAGTAGGGGCGGTGCATACAGCTTGAAGCAGAGACAACTTCAAGAGGGGATTGGATAAACATAAGGAGCAGAGGTCCATACAGAGCAGAGGTGATGGCACCTGACTTTTGGCCCCTGTGTGACACAGAGTGTTGGCCCGGTCCAACATGGCTTCTCTTATGTTCTTATGGAAGCTCACTGGGTGACCTTGGGCCAGTCACACACTCTCAGCTTAACCGATCTCACAGGATTGTGGTGAGGATAAAATCAAGAGAGGAGAATTATGTGAGCCACTTTTGGGTCCCCATTGGAGAATGAGGTGGGGTATAAATAAAAATAAATAAAATATCCAAAGAGAGCTGTGGGAAGCAAAGTACTTTAGTTCTTAGATGTTTGCTCTGATCCAACATGGAAAAGCCTTATGTTCTGAAACTGAATGCACTGAGTGCATTCAACTCCACCTCCTCGCCCCAGTCTTGCTTTGAATACAATTCTGTTTTTAAAGATTGGCCTTCCTGGCTATGGCGTCATACGGTTGACTCACACCCAGTCAGTTAGCCATGGAAACCCCTAAATCATTTTCAGCATTGCTTAAGTCTAAGTAAGAAGTGCATTCCCATTTGTGTGTGACCTTCAGTGCGGTTCTGAATTTGGTAGTTCCAAAGATTTCGTCGTGCAGCCCACACACGGACCTCATAAGGCATGCTCCGTACTGCAAGAGACAATTCCAGCACTGCAGCAGCCCCAAACAGTGGGTCTGTTGATGGGTTGCACTATTTCAGACAGCAGATCAGAGCTCGGGTGCTTGTATTTCCCACTACGTAACTTACTCCCCACAGATGGCAGGTCAGGACGTCACAGAATGGGTTCTATCTACGGTCTCATTTTAGTTGTTCAGGTAGTATTTTTATATTGCGGAACCAGGGCTGGTTCTGGATATTGGGGGGTCATGGGCAGAGAGTTTGCAGGGGGGGCCTTCTTGCCCACTCGCCCATGTGTCTCACTATCTGTCTGTGCATCCTTTCCGCTGCCCATGCTCACAGCCACCTGCACTGGCTGCAACACTTTCCTTGATGGCACTAGGCAATGTGCAGCTCAGAGCACAAGTGGGAGGACCTTTGCAATGATCAGGCAGGGAAAGGGCAAGTTGGAGAGAGCGTCAGCAGCAGTGGGGTACCTCCAGAAGAGAAGAGAGAAGAGAAGAGATTGGATTTATACCCCCCCCATCACTACCCGAAGGAGTCTCTGAGCAGCTTACAATCTCCTTTCCCTTCCCCTCCCCACAACAGACACCCTGTGAGGTAGGTGGGGCTGAGAGAGTTCTCTGGAGAACTGCTTGTGAGAGAACAGCTCTGAAAGAACTTGTGACTGACCCAAGGTCACACCAGCAGCTGCATGTGGAGGAGTGGAGAATCAAACCTGGTTCTCCCAGATTAGAGTCTGCACTCCTAACCACTACACCAAACTGGCGCCAGGCTCCAGCAACTGCCCTACCTGAGGGTATGGTGACGCTGGCCCTGCGTGGAACATTCCATTCATCTAATCACACCCCCCTGTAATCCGAAATGGTACCGTTCATCAAAGATCCGTCATTTAGGGATTCTGCTCACTGATTTTAGTTCTAATGTGAGCCAAGGTTTGGAAATCAGAGATAATGCTTAGAAACGGAAGCAAGAGAGGTTTTATTCTGAATGGTTTCTGACACTTTTAATCCCCCTCTTCTTCTTTGTGTTTAGTTGGGAAGTAAAATACTGGTGACGTTTATGTTTCTTTCTTTTTTTTCATTCAGTATTTTTACCTTCCCGTAAGCCTTCAGGATAGGGCTTGTTAAAAAAATCCAAATAAATGCTACAGACAGGAATTGTATTGTCTCTTGTGCTCTGTTCTGCCTGATCAAACATTTCTCAGCAGTGACTGCAAACAAATAAAAACATGGCAATGCACAAACAGGGCCCCGAGCAGATGGCGATTTTTTTTGTTCGACTTCCAGCAAAAAAAAATCTGCCACGCATTACCATTACGGTGATGCTTTTGCCAACGAAGCCCAGGTGAGATGCCTTTTTAAAAAACAGTAGTGAAAGGAAAGAACACGGCACGGTTTCTTTTGCTTTTTTTGCCCAGACATCATGACGTTAGGCAGGAATCTGCTTCTGGGAAGACGACCAGAAAGTTGAGTAAAGGATTGATCCCAACAATAGGAGAGCTCTTTCTGTCTATTGTGTTTCTGTTCTGCTCTTTTCCCAAGGTTCTGAGGCTGATGTGCTTGGTTCTTTTCCCCTCATTTTATCCTGATGCTTAGAGCCAGCGTGGCATCATGGTTAACAGCAGTGGACTCTAATCTGGAGAGCTGGGTTTGATTCCCCACTCCTCCACATGACGCCTGCTGGGTGACCTTGGGCCAGTCCCAGTTCTCTCAGAACTCTCTCAGGCCCACCTGCCTCACAAGGTGCCTGTCGTGGGGAGAGGAAGGGAAGGAGATTGTAAGCCACTTTGAGACTGCTTAGGGTAGAGAAAAGTGGGGTATAAATCCAATCTCCTTGTGGGTGGGGACATTTAGGGCTTTTGCCCGGCTTCTGGTTGACAGCTGGAGAGTTGATTGGTTTTGCTTTTTTTTTTTTTAATTTTGCTTTGGCAGCACCTGCACAACAGCTTCAGGATCTACACTGAATTTTAAGATGTGGCAATCAATTTATGGCTGGCTCTGCATTTTGTGGCAGCCATTCTGTTGCTGCGCCCACTATGCCGTATCAGAATTCCAAAAGTGCTCACAAGCTTAAAAAAAAAAATGGGGACCCCTGCCATAGAGTATATGTAGTCTCCAAAGCAGCCATTTTATCCAGGGGAACTGGTTTAACAGTGGAATCAGCTGCCTAGGGAGGTGGTGAGCTCCCCCTCACTGGCAGTCTTTAAGCAGTGGCTGGACAAACACTGGTCAGGGATGCTCTAGGCCAGGGGTGTCGAACTACTTTGTTATGAGGGCCGGACCTGACATAAATGTCATTTTGTCGGGCTGGGCCATGTGTGCCATAAAATGTACTGCCAGGTACCGGAGATATAAACTTTATAAAGGACGCAGACAAACCCAATTAACAATTTTATTTTTCACTCAAAATACAAACAAAAGCAATTCCTAGCAGTGAAAGGAATTGATTTATTGGGAATCCACAAAAGCCCCAATAAATGTGTTTAATCTTATAGTAGACTGGGTTTTTCCCATGGGACACCATAAAAGGAGGAGTACTTTATATTTCCATATATACCGGTTGCTTGCATGCCTGGTAAGAGCCCTGGATGGGCCAGTTCTGGCCCCCGGGCCTTATGTTTGCCACCCCTGGTCTAGGCTGATCCCACATTGAGCAGGGGGTTGGACTAGATGGCCTCTATGGCTCCTTCCAACTCTGTGATTCTATGACTCTGTAACTCAACTCTGTAGTCCAGAGCTCAGTTGTAATTCTGGGAGATTTCCAGGCTACAGGATCTGGTTATGCCATGCTTTGGATTGGGTATAGTATCCTAATCAGTGGGTGCTATATATATATATAGGAACTGCGGTGGCTCAAGTGGTTAAGACGCTGAACTGCAGGCTGTGGAAGGTCGGTAGTTCAGCAGTTTGAGACCTGGGTGCCGCATGACGGAGTGAGCTCCCGTCTCTAGTTCCAGCTCCTGCCAACCTAGCAGTTAGAAAGCAAGAAATTGCAAGTAGATAAATAGGTACCACTTCAGTGGGAAGGTAACAGCATTCCGTGCGCCTTGGTGTTTAGTCATGCCGGCCACATGACCACGGAAACGTCTTCGGACAGCGCTGGCTCTTCGGCTTTGAAACGGAGATGAGCACCGCAACCCTAGAGTCGGATTCATCTGGCTACCTATACCATACACACACACACACAGAGTTAATGGTTCTTAGAGATTGGGCTTGCACAATCTCCCTCCTTCCATTGCATGTCTTGCATTACAATTCGATAATGCATCATTTTCACATGATCCTCCCCACCCCACCCAACACACCATTTTTCCTCCCTATTTGTCTCTTTCCAGCTTCCTTACGCCCATAGCGCTCAGTGGCAACGCTCCTAGCATCTCTTCCCTCTCATAAGAAGCATTTATACATGCCTAATTTCTGTCTCCATCCCTTACATTATTGAACAGGCAGTTTATGAGCTTAGAACGAGCCACACATCCCGTTTGTTTTTCTGATGGGAAAAAATAGGATGAGTTTCCTCTTTTCAGTTGGCATGGATACACACACATACACACCGTGCAGTACGGTGACACTGTCTTGCACTTTTAGATTCGACTTGCAAAGCATTTGTTACAAAAGGCTGGCCATCAGAGCTTAGGCATTAGTCCCTGCGTTAAAAAGTAGATAGCCTATCCATGAGGGCGGGCTGTCACTCTGCACTTCCATCGTCATTGTGGCCAGCTCTGCATGTGCAACAGACTCCCTGGTAGTGGAAAGTGCTGTCCCGTCGCAGCCGACTTGTGACCCCGTAGGGTTTTCAACGCAAGAGATGAACAGAGGGGTTTCGCCATTGCCTTCCTCGGCACAGAGCAGCCCTGTTCTTCCTTGGTGGCCTCCCATCCAAGTACTCGCCAGGGCCAACCCTGCTTAGCTTCTGAGATCAGGCTAGCCTGGGCCACCCAGGTCAGGGCAACAAACACCTTGTTGTTGTTGTTCAGTCGCACAGTCGAGTCCGACTCTTCGCGACCCCATGGACCAGATCACGCCAGGCCCTCCTGTCTTCCGCCGTCCTCTGAAGTTCATTCAACTTCATGTTCGTTGCATCTATGACACTGTCTAACCATCTCATCCTTTGCCGTCCCCGTCTTCTTTGACCTTCGGTCTTTCCCAGCATCAGGGTCTTCTTCTCCAGGGAGTGCTCCCTTCTCATTGGGTGGCCAAAGTATTTGAGCTTCAGTTTCATTATCTGGCCTTCCAGGGAACAGTCAGGGTTGATTTCTTTTAGGATTGACTGATTTGATCTTCTTGCAGTCCAAGGGACTCTCCAGAGTCTTCTCCAGCACCATAGTTCAAAAGAATCTATTCTTGGACAGGTGCAAATGGAAGCTCTGCTCTGATGGACTATATGGGATTGTTTTGCACCCTGTGGAACATGGGGATTTCACGTGCATTTCTTGGTGCAGAAAGCGAGAGAAAACCAGCCTGGTGTAGTGGTAAAGAGCGGCAGACTCTAATCTGGGTTTGATTCCCCCCGTTTTCACATGAGGCCCGCTGGGTGGCCTTGTGCCAGTCACAGTTCTCTCAGAACTCTGTCAGCCCCACCGACCTCAGAAGGTGCCTGTTGTGGGGAGAGGAGGGGAAAGGAGATTGTAAGCCGCTCTGAGACTCCTTAGGGTAGAGAAAAGCAGGGTATAAAAACAATTTCTTCTCCTCCTCCTCCTTCTTCTCATTGGGGTCCTATAGGACAGCAGTCTTTGGCCTTCCCAGATGTTTAATCTCAGTTGCTACATGAGACCAACTTTGGTTTATGGCTACATGAGAGCCAACTTGGTGTAGTGGTTAAATGTGCGGACTCTAATCTGGGAGAACCGGGTTTGATTCCCCACTCCTCCACTTGCACCTGCTGATGTGACCTTGGGTCAGTCACAAGCTCTGGCACAGCTGTCCTTGAAAAAGAGCCGTTTGTGTCAGAGTTCTCTCAGCCCCACCGACCTCACAGGGTGTCTGTTGTGGGGAGGGGAAGGGAAAGGAGTCTGTAAGCCGCTCTGAGACTCCAAGTGAAGGGCGGGGTATAAATCCAATCTCTTCTCTTCTTCTTCTCTCTCTCTATTATTACTATACATTATTTTTATCGTATAGTTTTTGAAATTGCTTTCCCCCTTTTTTTGTATTGATTGCTCTTCTTGAGTCTTTTCCCATCTTGGAGTATTGTTCCCGTAGTCCTTAAGAAACAAAAGCTGAAACATCTGTTTTAAAAAGAGAAAAGTAGTGGTACTACCAGTGTGGCCTACCTTGGGCTTCAGACAGGTAGGAGCTGTTTAAAACAAAACACATTATTTTAAATGGAATGGTTCCAAATTGATTTCGCCTCGAAGTCAATGGCTGAAATATTACCCAACAAGCAGCCTTTCCCTGCGTGCGTCATATAATTATCAATAAAAAAGTGAATGGGTGGTTGCCATGGCGACTCCTTTCCTCCTGAGAAGTTTGAAAGGCGGGGGACAGCCCTCCTCCCAAGGCCATTTAATTTGTTGCTTCACTCTTTCAGGGGTCCATAAAAATTATAAGTTATTGGCCCTCGTTGATGTGTTTTCTTCCCCCCCCCCCTTTCGATCTTCCTTTGCCAGTTTCCCCCCACAACTTTCTGGAATTAAGAAGAGGCCCACGGGCAAGGTGCATGGTTTGTGGATCCATTGTCATTTGAATTTTAGCAGTGAGGAATTATAGGGAAGGATCCAAAGCAGTACATAGCCATGGATCAGTTCATCATTTGGAACACCATGTCTGGGACAGTGATGCTACCCCCGGGCCACATGTTTGACACCTCTGTACTTGACTCTTACTCTTTTCTGCTGCTAAAAAGGTAAAGGTAAAGGTTCCCTTGCTCGAAAGCCAGTCGAATCCGACTCTAGGGTTACGGTGCTCATCTCCATTTCAAAGCCGAAGAGCCAGCGCTGTCCGAAGATGTTTCCATGGTCATGTGGCCGGCATGAGTCATGACTAAACACCAAGGTGCACGGAACGCTGTTACCTTCCCACCGAAGTGGTACCTATTTATCTACTTGCAATTTCTCGCTTTCGAACTGCTAGGTTGGCAGGAGCTGGAACTAGAGATGGGAGCTCACTCCGTCATGCGGCACCCGGGTCTCGAACTGCTGAACTACCAACCTTCCACAGTTTGCAGTTCAGCGTCTTAACCACTAACATGGCAACCCATCGTGGCAAATTTTGGTAAGGTGCAACTGGGCTCTTGTTCTTTTATGCTGCTACAGAAACTAACACGAGAACCAATCTTGACAAATTTGGTTAGTCTTTAGGATGCTGCTGGACTCTGGCTCTTTTCTACTGCTACAGACAGACTAACATGGCGACTCGTCTTGATTATTATTATGAACTGTCACAGTCAGATATTTGACTGTAGATGGTGTTCTGCGGTTTGAGATCTAGCCAAGTTCTTGGGAATTTTTCCAGATGTCTCTTCACAGGATCCTTGCTGTTCCAACCAACACTGTCTTCTGGAGCTGAGCTGGTGTTACTTGCTCAATGCCTAGAATTTCCAGGTGTTTCTTGAGGCTTCTGGGCACTACCCCAAGGGCTCCAATGACAACTGGCACAATGATCACTTTCCTATCCCAGAGATGCCCTAACTCTATTTGAAGGTCATGGTACTTGTGGTCTTCTCCTGTTCTTTCTTTTTTGTTCTGCTGTCTCCTGCAATTGCACTGTCAGTGATCCAAACCCTATTTCTCATTTTTTTTCTACAGTTGTGGTATTGGGGGTGTTATGCTCCAGGTGTTGATCTGTTTGCAATTGGAAGTCCCAAAGAATCTTCGATTAATCATTCTCCATTATCTAGTCTGGTTTGTGCTCCCATGAACTTCTGGCGGACGGTAAGCCATCCTTCTTGCAAAGGTTCCAGGGCAACATAGCTGCAACTCTTTCGGGACGTTCTTTATAGTCAGTTTGAGCCATTTTACTGCAGGCATCAACCATGTGGTCAACTATTTCATCCCTTGTCTTGCAAAGTCGACATTTGTGGTCATCGCTGGTCTTCTGAATCTTGGCTTTCATACTTCTCATTTCGAGTGCCAGCTCTCATGCAGATAGAATGAGTCCTTCCGTTCCTTTCTTCAATTGCCCACTCTTGAGTGGCTTCCAGGTATTGTCACTATCAACTTTATTCTCTCTGCTTCCCCAATCTGGGTCAGGAAGTACCAGGAGATCTGGGGGAGTGCAACTGTTTCTTTCAAATATCGCCCAGGCAATTATTAAGAACTTAAGAACACAAGAGACACCAATGTTGGATCAGACCAAATGGCCCATCCAGTCCAACACTCTGTCAACACAGTGGCCAAAAATGCCAGGTGCCATCAGGAGGTCCATCAGTGGGGCCAGGACACGAGAAGCCCTCCCACTGTTGCCACACACCCCAAGCACCAAGAATACAGAGTATCCCTTGCCCCAGACTGAGAGTTCCTCCTATCTATACCTTTTTATTTTGTTATTGTATTTTATTTTGTTATTGTATTTTATTGTTATTTTGTTATTGTATTTTATTGTTTTATGCTATGTTGTTTTTATTTGTTTTAATCTTGGCACTTTGTGCCTCTTGTTAGCCACCCTGAGCCTTCGGGGTAGGGCGGGATATAAATTCAACTGTTACAAAATAAAAATAAATAAATGTCAGTAGGGCCACTTTGCAGGGGTGGCAATGTTATTGGACATCCATCACCTCAACTGTGGGCCTGGTGGAACAGCTCCATTTTGCGGAACTGTAATAAGTACTTAGGAGCTGCGGTGGCTCAAGTGGTTAAGACTTCTAACCCGACAGCTCAGCAATTTGTTGTTGTTGTTGTTGTTGTTACTACTCCTACTCCTACTACTATTATAAATATTTGTTAGCTGCCTTTCTACTCTGTAGGAATTCAAGGCAACTAACAATGTGAACAACAACAAAACCACAACAAAATACATAATGAAGTATATTAAAAACCACTAGATTAAAACCTACCATTTCAAACTCCCATCTGGCAGAAGAATGGGAAACAACCAAATTCTGTCATGAATAAAACCATCTTCAGCCAGTTTGGTGTAGTGGTTAAGAGTGTGGACTCTAATCTGGGAGAACCAGGTTTGAAGTATTTATGATCAACCAGTGCCTAGGCTGTACCATGTCAGACTTAGGGTCACCGACCTCCAGGTGGTGGCTGGAGACCTCCCACTGTTACAATTCATCTCCAGGCCACAGAGATGGGTTCCCCTGGAGGAAATGGCTGCTTTGGAAAGTGGACTGTGTGGCATTATACCCCGCTTAAGTCCCTTCCCTACCTCAACCCCGCCCTCCGCAGGCCCCACAGAAGTGTCCTTGGCTGCAAAGGTGAGGTAGGTGGCGACTAGAGACAGCAGCGTGGATCGCGTGACCATGTCTCCATGTGATTGGCTCTGGCTGCAGCTCATCTGACTTCCTCTTCTGCTGGCACTTCTGTTGGAGAAAGATGGATGGTTTCCAACGAGTCTTGCACAAACGGAAGTACTATGGGCTAAGGAATTGAGCTGCACTGTGGGCCAGAGTGAAATGTGCATGGGACATGGTCATAGGATCCAAGCCAGGACTTAGGGATGCCAGCCTCCAGGTGGGACTTGGGGTTCCCCTGGAATTACACCTCATCTCCAGACTACAGAGATCAGTTCCCCTGGAGACAATGGACACTTTGGAGGGTGGGCTCTATGACATTGAACCCCACTGAGGTCTCTGTCCTCCCCAGGCTCTATTGCCAAATCTCCAGGAATTCCCCAACCTGGATCTGGCACCCTACCCTCCCATCCCATGCCGGTGGCCAGGGGGGACCTTGCTACCCTATGTGGCGATACCTTGGTTTTTTAGAATGCCTACCCCATAGGGTTGCCAAATGTTACCTACCTTGCCGGCGGGGGACCATAGAGTTTTCCCTTGTATGGTCTGGCGTCATAACGTCACTTCCCTGTGACGTGCATGCTGGGGCGGGGTTCCCCCCGGGGCCCGATTCCCCGGCGTCGGGGAACAGGCCTCTGGGGCGGGGGGATTTCCGCCCCCTGGGGGATTTAATGGGGCCTGGAGATCTCCCAAAATTACAACTGGTCTGCAGACAAAAGAGATCAGTTCCCCTGGGGAAAAAATGGCTACTTTGGAGGGTGGCCTCTATGGAGCTATACCCTGGTGAGGTCCTTCCCTCACCAAACCCCACCCTCCACAGGCTCCACCCCCTAAACCTCCAGGAATTTTCCAACCCAGAGATCACAACCCTAACTCTGCGTTGCTGGACTGTGCCTCCGCCCTTGTGTTCAAGAATCAAGACCGCTCTCATCGCTAGGATGGATTCTGTTGGCCATGCCAGAATGTGACAGAACTTTGGGAAGTGGCTTGTTTGGGCGCGTGTGAGAATATAAATAATTACTTGGCCTGGATTTTTTTTTTAAGAAGTCTCTTCCCTTCCAGTGGGTAAGTCAGCAAGCGTAATTGCTTTGGCAGCACCCCCATTAGCACCAGAATTAAATGGCTTTGAAGTGATTGCATTGACTTTTGGCTGCCCGGTTAGAGTAATCAACAAACAAACCATTCGGTTAAAAGCTTCCTTTCCCTCCTGCCTTGAGAGGCCTTGGCCTCTTCCCCCCAGCCCGTGATATCTCTGACTTCTCCTGTGGCAAAAGTACATCAAGGGTTGCATCAAACAAGAAAGAGAATGATACCAGGAGGAGACAGCGGTGTAACCCTTTCAAGTTCTTTCACAAAATGGTACCTTAATGGTGTCCTGCTCAGGTATGGGGAGGCGACTGTTAATCCACAGGGAGCACCAAGAGGGAACACGGAAACGTTTTGAACAAATGGCATTGTACCCTTACTGATTTCTTTCATATTTGCTATAATTATGCAAATCTTTGCTGTTAATGTGGATTTGCCGAATTAATTGCACAGACTTTGGGGAGAAGTGCAGCAATTAATAAATAGCATTTAAAATGCTTTTAGAATAAATAAATAAACCGACCCCCAAGGATCTGCTGGTTCTCATGAGATCAAATGTTTAGACATCATATGTGGCGGCATTATTTGTAGGGGAGTTAACACATTAAAGAATTTGTAGCTGATCAGCAATTTGCCCACAGTGAATGCTAGCCCAATCTTATCTAACCTCCGGAGCTAAGCAGGGCTGGCTCTGGTTAGTACTTGGATGGGAGACCCCCAAGGAGTACCATGGTTATGACATAGAGGCAGGCAGTGACAAACCACCTCTGAACATGTCTTGCCTTGAAAACCTACCAGGTTGCCAAAAGTCAGCTGTGACTTGACAGCACTTTCTACCACCACATTTGCTTATGGACAGAGGAACTTCTTCTGAGAATTGTTCCACACTCCCAGCATCAATCTTGTTTGTTGTACCATTGTCACAGGGCTGTCAAACATACGGCCTGGGGGCCAGAACCAGCCCCTGCAGAGCTCGTATCAGGCCCATGAGCAGCTGGCTCTCACCTGCTTCCTTCTCCAGGTCTGCCGCCGCCACCACATTGCAGCTCACTTTTGCCCAACTCCCTCAATCACTCTCTCCTGCTTCCTGCTTCCCACAGGAGAGATACAAAACCTAGCCTTCCTCCCCTCAATTGGCTGAGAGCTCTTCCATCTTCCTCCTTCTAGGGGGAGGGAAGGAGCCAGAGAGAGAGAGAGAGAGAGAGAGAGAGAGAGAGAGTCCCATGGGACCTTTAAGTCCAACAAAGTTTTATTCCAGATATAAACTTCCTTGTGCATGCACACTTCTTCAGAGAGATGGAGGGAGGGGGATTTTTTTTGACGAGCACAGTTTACATTAAAATCACCCTGCTCTGCTGTTTTGAGACCTGATCACACACACAAACATTAAAAAAGGAAGGGGGCTGGAAAGATATGCATCTGGGATAAGGGAAATTAAAAGGAAATTATTTTCCTTATTCTGAAAAGCCTCTCTCCCAGATTAGATTTCTCTGTGCGTATCTGGGATTTTATTTTCTTTCAAAAAGACCCTGATTAAGAATTACGATTCTTGGATTAGATTCCATTGTTTAATGACTGGAAGAAGATGGGTAAATATTTTAAAATGTATTTATGATTCCATATATTCCAGTTCAACATGCCGTGGCCCTCTCTTCCATCCCACTTCACTGGCTGCCTTTCTTTACATTAACACCCCCCGCCCACTTTTTTAACAGTTCCATTATCATCATTAGCACTGAGTGGATTTTGCCCAGTCTGAAATCAACACATTATTTCACTTGGAGAGATCCCCTCTTTCAGTTCTAATAGATGGGGGGAGGGTAAAAGAAACCTAACAGCACAGCTTGCAATCTTTATTATTGGAAAGGAGCAAGAGTACAGTAGAACCTTAATGACTATCAAACTTTGTAGCAGGGCATGAGCTTCATGATTCACTACTCACTTCTTCAGATACAGCTAAAATGTGAGACCATCTGTCCTTATATCTTGGAGAGTGAAGTAATTTCAGACACCAAATGACAATAGCAAGCATTGATAATGAGAGAAGAAGCCTAAATCTCAATTCAGTCCAGGAGGATGCAGTGTCTTGAGCTTCATTATCAGTTACAATTCAGTAGTCTTTCTTTCTAATCTCCTTTTGAAATTCCTTTGTAAGAGAACTACTCTTAGGTCAGCAACTGAATGTCCTGGAAGGTTAAAATGTTCCCCCACTGATTTCTGAATGTTGTGGTTTCTAATAGCAGTAGAAAGAGCAAAAGTCCAGCAGTACTAACAAAAATTGTGGTTGGGTATGAGCTTTCATGATTCACAGCTCACTTCTTCAGACTTATGTCCATTTATTTGTTGCATCCTCCTGGACCGAACTGAGAACTAGGTTTCCTGTCTCATTTCCAAAGATGATTTCTCCACACCTATTACCCCTCTGCATATCACACCTAATCCAGTGAAACCTACTATTGCCATTCGGCATCTGAAATCATCTTTATAAAGTTTGTATATCCAGTACCTCATGTTACATTTTATGGCACACATGGCCCGGCTGGACAAAGTGACAATTATATCAGATCCGGCCCTCATAACAAATGAGTTTGACACCTCTAATTGTCACCATGTCTTTTCCTTCAGTAGATGTTTGTATGAAAAACATATGCTCTTAAACACCTGCATTTAGAGATGGGAGAACTTTCTCCCCCCCCCTCCACCCAGCTTTCCAGGGACTAAACGGCCTAAGTTCTTCCCAATAAATTGAACCAAGAATGACTGCTTAGCCTGCCAGAGCCATGCTTTTTTTTTTCTGAGAAGGAAGCCCCATTGGATTCATTGGACTTCCTCCTAAGTAAATGTGCATGGATGAGATTATAATCTCACACACTGTTGTTTTTCTCACACATACATCAGACTGTCCCTCTGGCTAGGCAAACTAAAGGACATCAAGAGAGGGACACCAGAAAAACGAGTCTCCATTCCCAGTGCATGTTTATCGGTGCCAAAGAAAAATCAGAAAGTAATCATTAAAAGAGATGCACAGAAGAGCTCTTGAGCAAATGTCAGCTCTCCCCATAATGCTTCCAGAGATAATGAGCTACAAAGTTGGCAACATCTATACTCGTCTTCATCAGCCTGGGATCCCTGATTGCACCGGGTCTACCCGATACGGCTGTTTACGGTTCACATCTCTTCCTCATGCTCTGAAACACTAAGAGTATAGTGGGGTGTAATGCCGTTCTTCAGCTGGCTAGTTTTCCAGCAGTTGCTGTGACACTACGGTAACAGAAATTAGGCCCAATGCAGCTACTTCAGGGAAGTCTGTCCCTAAGGTAGATCTAGAAAGGCAGCTGTGGGTTTTCATATCCAACAGGTTGCAATAACTGGACCTACCAAGCCAAACATAGCCTTCAGCCATGCACTGTAGCCACAGTCAAAGGGATGGAGCCAGCTCCTCTTCTGTGTATGTTGAAATCAACCTCACCTACTGCCTGTATGCAATTGCCAGGTTGATTTCATTGTGTGCAATGTTGAGTGAACACAGCTACTGTCCAGTGTAGCAGATAAGAAGTAAGAGAAGCCCTTTTGAATCAGGCCAGTGGCCCATCCAGTGCCAGACTCTGTATCACACAGTGGCCAAAACCCAGGTGCCATCAGCAGGTCCACCCACAGGGCCAGAACTCCAGAAGCCCTCCCACTGTTGCCCCCCAAACACCAAGAATACAGAGCATCACTGCCCCAGATAGAGAGTTCCATCTATACATTGTGGCTAATAGCTACTGATGGCTCCATATGTTTATCTAATTCCCTCTTGATAGTTTTAGTATTCCTTAACTATTTAGTAAGATCGGGGATATAATTATTTCTGATTTGGCCCAAGTATAATTTATCTGGACATGGCACAATCTAATCACTGATCCCATGGCAAACATATAATCTTAAAGAGTCATGAAAGAATAATGTCTATTTTTATTTCTCAAATAGAGCCACTTAGAGGGGAGGACTAAAGAGACAACATTCCAGGGTCCCTGGATACCCTGGAGGCCATAAAAAGATGAAGAAAAAGATGAAGGTTATAGAATCCTAGAGTTGGAAGGGGACATACAGACCATCTAGTCCAACCCCCTGCCCAATGCAGGACCAGCCTAAAGCATCTCTGACAAATATTCCTCCAGCCTCTTCTTGAACGCTGTCAGTGAAGGGGAGCTCACCACCTCCCTGGGCAGCTGATTCCACCTTTGAAGCACTCTGACCGTGAAAAACGTTTTTCCTAATATCCAGCCGATACCTTTCTGCGTGTCATTTAAAACTGTTGCTTCAGGTCCTCTCCTCTGCTGCCAACTGGAACAGCTCCTTGCCCTCCTCCAAATGACAGCCTTTCAAATATGTAAAGAGAGCAATCATGTCCCCCCTCAGTCTCCTCTTCTCCAAACTAAACATTCCCAAGGCCTATAGCCTTTCCTCGTAGGGCTCAGTCTCCAGACCCCTGATCATCCTCATCGCTCTCTTCTGCACCCTCTCCTCACATCCTTTTTGAAGTGAGTCCTCCAGAACTACACTCAGTACTCCAGATGTGGCCTGACCAAGGCAATATACAGAAGGGCTATGACCTCCTGCGATTTCGATGCTATGGCCCTTTTAATACAACCCAAGACTGAATTTGCCTTTTTTACCACTGCCTTTTTTACCACTGACTGCTCATATTTAGTTTGCAGTCCACCCTTACCCCAAGATCTCTTTCGCATACACTACTCCCTAGAAACGTTTCCTCCATCCAGTATTTGTGCTTGACATATTTGTGGCCCAGATGTAATATTATGCAGAATCAATTTCGGCTGGCATTAAGACTCCCGCATGTCCGTTTCATCAGTAGGAGCTGATTCTGGAGTCTTTGGGCCAGCCGAATGTCAATTTCAGCCCCATTATATCCTATGGGCCAATGAAGTCAATGGTGAAAACAAAGGGTATATTCTGGAAGCTGGAGGGGAGGGGGCTTGAGGGAGAGACTCCAAACTCACAGGGTAGCTGCTGGAGCCTCTCCCCAAGATA
>NW_015161966.1:589054-592595 GCF_001447785.1 Gekko japonicus
GAGAATCTGAATCGGCCTGAAGCAGCTCGAAAGGGTTCCGAATGGGCCATTTTCGGGGGTGCATTCGGTTCGGATGAACCGAATGCACATCCCTAGTGTTTGCTACTCCTCCCAATTTGGTATCATCAGCAGCTAATTTAATGAGAAGCCCTTCTACCCCTTCATCCAGATCATTGATAAAAATATTGAAAAGTACTGGGCCCAAAACCGAGCCCTGTGGCACCCCACTGGACACCTCCCTCCAATCTGATGAAACACCATTGACCACCACTCTTTGGGTGCGGTCCTCTAACCAGTTCCCTAGCCATCAAACTGTCTTATAGTCAATAGTCTTCCAGTTTGCCCATCAGAATGTCATGGGAAACCTTATCAAAAGCTTTACTAAAATCCAGGTAAATCACATCAACAGAGTTCCCACGATCCAGTAAGCTCGTCACACAATCAAAGAAGGAAACCAGGTTGGTCTGACAAGATTTGTTGGAGACAAAGCCATGCTGACTTTCCCGGATCACTAAGTGGTCCTTTAGATGCCTACAGATCGATTGTGTGCATGCATACTTCTTCAGAGAAGAAGAAGGAGGAGACGAAGAAGAGGAAGAAGAGGAAGAAGAGTTGGATTTATACTGCTCCCTTCATTCAAAGTCTCAGAGCAGCTTACAATCACCTTCCCATCCTCTCCCCACAGCAGATACTATGTGAGGTAGGTGGGGCTGAGAGAGCTCTTAAAGAACTGCTCTTCAGTGACTGACCCAAGGTCACCCAGCTGGCTTCATGTGGAGGAGTGGAGAATCAAACCCAGTTCTCCAGATTAGAGCCAGCTGCTCTTAACCACTACACCAAACTGGCACCAAGTAGATGCAAGGATCAAACAGGAATAATGAGCTTAGTTTATATGGTGGACTGGTAACTTCCCTTTCAATGTATCTGAAGAAGTGTGCATGAAGATGAAAGCTTATACTTTGAATAAAACTTAATTGGTCTTAAAGATGTCACTGGACTTGAACTTTGTTCTCCTGCTTCAGACCAATGGCTACCCACCTGATCCTATCTAATTGTCTTCCTGCTGCTGCCTTCAGGGTCTTCTTCTTCTTCTGAGCCAGTTTGGTGTAGTGGTTAAGTGCGCAGACTCTAATCTGGGAGAACCGGGTTTGATTCCCCACTCCCCCACTTGCACCTGGCTGGATGAACCTTGGCCAAGCCATAGTTCTGATAAGAGCTGTCCTTGAAAAAGAGCAGTTTCTGTCAGAGCTCTCTGAGCCCTGCCTACCTCACAGGGTGTCTGTTGTGGGGAGGGGAAGGGAAAGGAGTTTGTAAACCGCTGTGAGACTCCTTTGGGTAGTGAAGGGCAGGGTATAAATTCAATGTCCTCCTCCTCCTCCTCCTTCTTCTTCTTCTTCTTCTTCTTCTTCTTCTTCTTCTTCTTCTTCTTCTTCTTCTTCTTCTTCTTCTTCTTCTTCTTCTTCTTCTTCTTCCCAGACATTGTCATTTCCAGCAGTGCCAACCCTCTACCTGACTGCATGTATTACATTGGAGGACAAACAAGTGGATGAGCCAGAGATGGCATAGCTATGTTATTAGGACCTACAATAGTACTGCCCGAATCTATATGGGGACAAAGCTGGCCTCTAGATTTATTGCAGGGTTTGTGTCTCTTTTGGATGGCTTCTTGCTGAGAAGCTGTTTTAGTTTGGGGTGTGGTCTGAGAGCAAAGAAAGGCATGCCATGCAAGGCCCTTAAAAGAGGAACATCCTTATCCAGGATGGGTTGCAGGTCACTAATGTGTTGGGCTGGTCTGAGCTGTAGGTGACCATTGAAAACCTGCTGGTTATATTATTCTTTTACTGGGTCTGACAGTGCTCTTGATAAATGCCTAGCCAGTCCACAAAGCAAGTGCCCCGTTGATCCTCTCAAAATCTTTTGACCACAAGAAACCTTAGAAGTGTAAATTGACCATTTGGAATGTTTCAATAACACTTTGTTATTTCTCTACAATGCAGCCTAGAATATCATGGATCTATCATTGTATGCTTGTTTCTATCAACTGTTTAGATTAAAGTTCATAATCTTCCTTATCACTGGGTCGGTAGGTGCATTTGTGAAACTAAGGATTGCTGTTTTCTTAAAAGCTCACAAATGCATAAAATGCCAGCAAGCTAAAGCAAGGTGCGAAATAAAACAACAAGTTCTATAATGTTTTGTTCATCTCAGACCGAATGTTGTGATCTGGAGATTAACGTTACAGTTTTTGATTGAACACAGGATCACGCACATTTCTGTGCAACCAGAGGCAAAAGAGCAATCCCTCTGCTAATTCTATTTCGGATTATTTAGCAGAATACGCATTTTCATAGAAAAATGAATGACAGTCAAAATTTCTCAATTCACGGTGCAAACATGGGGCAGTATGAAGAGAAGAAAACAAATATGCTGGTTCAATGTGAACAAATGACAGCTGGGATTTTAGACCAGAGAAGGCAGCCTTTTTGACCCGTGCCAACCCCCCCACAACACTTACTTATGTCCAGTGAGAACTTTCTCTCCCCCCCCCCCAAATACTAGAACTTAAGGGCATCCATTGAAAATGACAGTAGGTTCAGGATGGACAGAACAAAATACTTGTTTACACAGCAAGTGATTAAAATGTGCAGTTCGCTGTCAGAAGATGTAGTGATGTTCACAGGCATAGATGATTTTTAAAAAGGCATTAGACAGATTTCATTTAGGACAGATCTATCAGTGGCTACTAGCCATGGTGACTAAAGAGGACCTCCATATTCACAGGCAATAATGACCAGGAGGCAACACCAGGGGAAGGCCTCGGCCTCTCTGCGCTGTTGTTGGACCTTCAGAGGAAGTGGTTGGTCAGCATATGAGACAGGATGCTGGACTAGATGGTCCACTGGTCTGACCCATCTGGGCTCTCTTTTTATGCTCTTATGGAAGTCTCAGCCTCTATGCCCTCTTGTTGGCCCTCCAGAGGAAGTGGTTGGCCACTGTGTGAGACAGGATCTTGGACGAGATGGACCACTGCTCTGATCCAGCAGGGCTCTTCTAGTGTTCTTATGAAAGGGTACTAGGATTGTATTTGTCCAGACACTCTGGGACAAAGCCGAGTCCCAGCAGCACTGTGTTTTCCTCATGAACTTGTCCTGTTCCCTTGTTAAACCATACCTGCTTGCTGAGAAAAAAAAAATGGTCTAGTGGTGCTGTTCAGTGCGTGAGTTGTTTGTTGCATTCTTAAGAGAAATTCTCTTAATTCGTCTTTACCCAGTTTCTCCCTGAAACCCAACCCTCCGTTTCTCTTCCTCCTTATAGGAATTCAGACTCTGTTTCTAATCCAGTCCATTCAGAAATCTGAATTGAGGAAGGGCAGGAAGGAAGGTTCTGAAAAATGTCAGAATTTCACTATGGGGATGATGCTCAGTGGCAGGCGGTGTCTTCCTGAACCTTCCAGTTTTCCTGCTAGATCACCACTCTATGTAACATAAAACAACTACAAGGTTTAAAGTTCATTCTTCCACGGAAGGTCCGTGGTTCAGCA
>NW_015161966.1:592992-598920 GCF_001447785.1 Gekko japonicus
ACCCCCTGACATCACCAGAAGTGTGTCATAAGGCCACACACCCCGCCCCCAACGGTCCCGGCCGCCGCTGCCAGCCTTGCAGCTCCACTGCCGAGCCCCATGAGTGGCCCGGCGGTGGACCTGCAAGGCCGGCGGGACTGCAAGGAAGCCCCGCGAAGGCCCTCCCTGGCCCCAGGCAGGCAGGGGTGGGGAGAGGCAGGGAGGAAGCAACTTACCCTCCCTCTTCTCCTGCCTCCTCCTGGCTGAATGAGGGCCGGAAGCGGGGTGGCCGGAAGCGGGGTGCGGGGCTTCGTCATGTGCCCCTCCCCCCGTACCTCACCTGGGGGGACTGCGATCCCCCGCGATCCCCCCCGAAATGACCTCTGTATTTAAAAAAAAATACAAAAAGACACCCCACCCAGAAAAGAGAAGTCAATGGCTATATAGATATTTTTTTAAATATCCATTTCAGGAAAAAATAATAATGATTTCCCCTCCCTATAATAAGGATAGTTGTGGGGTACCTCCCAATGGTTTACACCATGCTTTGTTAAATGAGATCAACCAGGTTGAAAATTAAAGGGCCCACTCACACACATATGCATATTACACTACCTTATACTGAATCGGATCATTGGTCCATCAGGGTCAGTATTGTCTGGCAGCGGATCTCCAAGATCTCAGAGCAGAGAGATCTTTCACGTCACCTACTGCCTGGTCTTTTTAACTGGAGATGCTGGGGATCGAACCTGGGACTTCCTACATCCAAAAACAGAGGCTCTTCCGCTGAGCTACAGTCCCTCCCAGCCAGTGTATGTGAGCATAAGTGTCCACATGGGTGTGGGTTAGGGCTGCCAACCTCCAGGGGGTGGCTGGAAATCACTGGCTATTACAACTGATCTCCGGACGGCAGAGATAGGTTCACGTGGAGAAAATGTCTGCTTTGGAAGTTGGATTCTATTTATTTATTTATTTACTTGGGATTTATATCCCGCCCTACCCAAGCGGCCCAGGGCGGCGAACAGCGGCAATGCCGGATTAAAATATAGAATACATTAAAACATTAGTATATACAAGCTAAAATGGTGCTCTACAATTCATTAAAGTACCCAAGATGCACGATGTCCCTCTATGGCACCACACCCCCGTGAAGTCCTCCCCTCCCCAAACCCCGCCTTCCTCAGGCTCCACCCCAAAACTGCCGGGTATTTCCCAACCTGGATCTGGCAACCCTAGTGTGGGTGGTATTTGTAGCAGAGGGAATGAAAATTTAATAGTGAATCTGATTTCTGCATCTATGTTCCTACTGCTTTTGCTTGTAGGCTATTTCTGAAGACAACTCAAAGAAAAAGAAGGGGTGTGTGCATGCGCGCCTGTGTGCTTTCACAGCAATTCTTATGCTACCCTTTGATGTGATGGATAAAAGCAAATGGCAGAGCCTTAAATTAAATTTATGTGCATTCTTAATGTGCACCTAATGCATCCGGTGTTGCATGTTAATGAAGTGCAAACACATTATATTAAACAACAATTATTAAGCTTCTTTAATCAGTTTAATGACTTATGGGAAAGGAACTTAACATTAATAGGTGAATTTGTTCCTGACAGGAAGACAAAGGCTGGGCTTAGCACTCCCCGGCCGACTTTAGCCACGTGGATTCAAAAGATCATGGATTTCCTGCATGGCAAATTTAAATGGCAAATGGATGGAACGTTTGCCAGTCCTTTGAAACCTGGACCTCCTCTGTGTAACTACACAGTGGTCAACCCATATGCCCGGTCCATTTCTGCTTAGTTTTACAGCAAAGGTTATTAACCTTTTGACAAAAAAAGAGCGTCAAAATCAAGAGCAGGCAATCCACAAAGAGCTAGCGTAAGAAAGCACTATACGACTACACGTCACTGATAATGCACATCATGATTAATAATCCATAAAGGTTTTGCATCCCGAAAACACTGGTTATTGCAAGCCCTTCATTAGGAAGTGTTTATACAGCAGCCATTAATGACTGGCTGAAAATTCTCTTTCCGTACATCGCGAGGCCCTTCTAACTTTGACGTTGTGATGAGATTAGTGCTGGGGTGTCAAACATGCGGCCCGGGGGCCGGATCATGCCCCCAGAGGTCTTCTATCAGGCCCACAGTGAAACTGCACACCTGAACAGCATACTCAAGATTGCAACAGCACAGACATTTTGGTGCAATAATTCAGAGCAAGAGGTGTCAGTTATCAGACACTGTTAAATAAACAAAATATTGCAAGAGTGCTGATGTTTTAAGCATGTTTTTATTTTAAGTTAAAAAACCCTTTCTGTTTGTGTACTTTATAAAGTTTATATCTCCACTACCTGGCATTACATTTTATGACACACATGGCCCAGCCCAACAAGGTCTCATTTATGTCCGATCCAGCCCTTATAACAAATGAGTTCAACACTCCTGGATTAGTGGCTACCCTCAGATTCTCAGAAGGATACTTAAGGAGCCTTGGCTTCGATGCAGCCAAACTTTTATTAAAACAAAGATGGTTAGACCAGAGTTCTCAAACCAGTGTTGAATGAGTAGGAGCCTTGAGAACAACCCTACTTTATAGGTAGTTACTTTCTTCCCCCCGAGTCCACCAGCATAGTTTATTGTTATAATGAATTATGAGTACAGAGGGGCTTTCACCAAGGCATGCCTAGATATCCTACTGTTTCCAGTTTTAGAAAGCCGCTTCAATGGGATTCCACATAGACAAAAGGTGCTTTCGCACATGTACGATAATGCCCTTTCAATCTACTTTGGAACTGGATTTCACTGTGTGAAACTGCAAAATCCATTTGTAAATTATTGCTAAAGTGCATCGAAAGTGGGTTGAAAGTGCATTATTCAGTGTGTGTGAAAGCATCCAAAGAGTCTGCCCCTGTGACTACAGTTCCTTTGAGGAACAGTGGAATCAGCTGTCCGGGGAGGTGGTGAGCTCCCCCTCCCTGGCAGTCTTGAAGCGGCAGCTGGACAAACACGTGTCAGGGAGGCTCTAGGCTGGTCCTGCACTGAGCAGGGGGTTGGACTAGATGGCCTTTATGGCCCCTTCCAGTTCTGTGATTCTAGGATTCTAGGATTTGTCCCACATCACATTCCGGTATCCGATAACTGCAGCTGTGCACAAAAGATTTCTAAGGATTATTGTATCTCGTTTCCCAGGAAGGTCAGATCAGGATAAATAAGTTTTACTATTGGCAGAAAGGGACAAATCCATTACTTTCTAAATGGCAAGGTTTGAGCCTGCCTGTGCAGGAAAGGCGGGTTATAAATAGAAAATGACAATTGAATAAATAAATATTGTTGCCGCCATCATAGAGATAAAGATGACGATGAGGCATGCTAGCGTAAGTAGGGTCAACGTGCTCGCTAATTGCTCCACTCTGGGTCATTCGCCATTGGGCTGCAAGATGGTCTTATGTTGAAATTATTTTTATGTATTTTTTTTCCTTACAAAAAAAAAGTTCAGAACCTTCTCATTTTTACTTTGATGGAATCATTGTGTTGTGGCCTTGGCTAATTTACTTATGCAGTGAAGACAGATTGATTGATATTAGGAAGTCGGGCAGATGAGGTCTCAAAATATGCAATAAATATGCACAGGGACACCCTGCACAGTTGTTTCAGTGAACTATTACAAATCTAAGCATGGTTGACACTTGGATTACTGGCAGCTGTGCACCGCTGTCCTTTCCCTCTCTGTAAAGCATCTCCAAGAAGGCCTTCAGTCTCATGAAAACCTTTGTCTGCCCTTCCCTTTGTGTACCGGTTATTCCAACATCCTGCCTATTCCCTCCCATTCCCATTCAAAATTTGATCTTCCTTCTAAAACCGCTGTATTTGGTTTCCTATGAAGCTGTAATTTGCAGGCCCCTCCGGGTTCAGAGAAGCTAGCTAATAAGGTATGGTCTCAGTTAGAGAGAAGGAGATCTATAGCACTTGCCTAAACTGCTTTAATAGTTATTCCTTCTTTAGGGAATGCTGGGAACTGTAAGGTGGGGCGAGGGAATCTTTAAGAATATTTATGTTATTCAACTGTGTTTTTCAGTGTTCTTTGAGGGGGGAACCATGACTAATTGGTATAAAACCACTATACGGTTTTCAGTGAGTGTAGCCCACAATCTTCTGATTGCCACATTTATTTTACTCTTCGACTGTAGCAAAGCTTCCGTTTTGTTTCTGTTTTTTAAATGATTAATAAACACTCACAGATAAATACAAAAACAAACAATAGTAACAGCA
Organism: Gekko japonicus; assembly: GCF_001447785.1. Lineage (NCBI taxonomy): Eukaryota > Metazoa > Chordata > Lepidosauria > Squamata > Gekkonidae > Gekko > Gekko japonicus. The sequence continues at coordinate 597,238 of NW_015161966.1, forward strand.
TAAACAACATGACCAACCTATGAGCTAGAAGAATGGGGTTAAATATAGCTAAAAACACTAAACAACCTTTGTGTCTACATGCATGCACACGGCCTATCATCTCTCACCTGTATTGTCTAAGCATAACATTCATGAGCAAGATTGAACACCATAATCCTTCTCCAACATGTTGTATAGGATCCGGCCCCCACGCCTCACTCTCCAACATGTACTGAAGCAGACAGTACCAAACGGAATCAAAGCAGGTAAAAGCAGAAGTATCATCGTTTGATAGCTGAATAACATTTGTAATTTTGGCCAGAATGAATTGGTCCCAAATCTTATTGTGCCACATCTGAAGAGTTGGTGGGGTAGCTAGTTTCCATACCAGTGCAATTGTTCTTGCCACAGCAAGTCGAATCGATGTGAGTTCGTTGAGAGCTGCAGTTCCAGCCTCCGGAACCATAAGATTAAGAAGAGCCATTTCAGGACAGGTAGGCAAAATCAGTACAGTAATTTTGTTAATTAGATCTCCAGTTGGGTACTACGTTCCGGTGGGCTGCTTGAGCCAAAACCCAGACTGGCTCGAACTTTCTACCCATATGGGAGCGGGGACTGAAAAGGGGCTGTTCTTTCCTTGGTCCTTTATGCATTCTCCTGCCACTCAGGATTTTCTCAGTGTTCAAGTCGAGGCAATTTAAGTCCACAGCAAAACAGCATCCAAATAACACGGGGGCAACAGCAAGCTGAAACCGGGCTGACCACTGAAGGGAGATAACGTAATGCAGAGGGGGGGGGGCTAGAATAAAAAGTAGGTTGAACTCAATTTTAGTGCAGAATGCAAAAAACAACAACCCAGGATTGAAAAGAAGGTTGGATTTGATTTTGGTGCAGAATTGCTTGGAGGACACTGTAGTAAACATGGATTAAAAGGAGAGTGAGCGTGAGAGAGAGATGCACGTGAGGAGGGATAGGTACCTTTGTGCTCCTGCAGGAAATGACCCCTGTAAATATACAATATAAATGTAGGGTTCAAAAGTACTGTTCTAAAAACAAACAAACAAATAAATAAATAAATAAAACAAAGCCTTCAGAGTAAGACTGTACAGCATTTGAACAAATACAGCAAAGTTTTAAAATCACAAAAGCTATGCTACCAGTTTTGTATCTCTAGGAAACAGCCTTGGATCTAAGTTTTCTGGGTGCAAGCGCAAAAAGCGCTCCCTTGCGAGTAACCGGGGGATACATATCCGACAAGAGGAAAACCAACTTTTCATTGTCAGGTAAGTTGCAAAGTTGGCTTAAAATTCCAGATAGAATTCTGCTTCTTAGGTCTGAATATAAAGGACAAACCATATTATAATGGGATAGATTTTCCACTGCGGTACCACCAGGGCTCTTTTTGCAGAAAAAGCCCAGCAGGAACTCATTAGCATAATAGGCCACACCCAACAGCAGGAACTCATTAGCATATTGGGCCACACCCCATGTCACCAGAAGTGTGGTTATCCAGCCACACCCATCTTTTGCTTGTTATTCTGTTTACCTTGTTTGTTGTCAAAACCCAGGGCTTTTTTGTAGCAGGAACTCCTTTCCATGTTAGGCCACACACCCCTAATGTAGCCAATCCCAATGAGTTTCTGCTGTTGGGTGTGGCCTATTATGCTAATGAGTTCCTGCTGGGCTTTTTCCACAAAAAGAGCC
>NW_015161966.1:599272-599386 GCF_001447785.1 Gekko japonicus
TGATGACATCATGACTACAGCTCAACGGGAAGAGTGATATAGTATGATGTTTTGATTAATCAGTGGTTACCAATTCTTCAGTCATATGATTTTCAACAGTTATATGGCATTTTT
>NW_015161966.1:600355-608348 GCF_001447785.1 Gekko japonicus
CCTTTGTCTCAGGCCTCATGGCTGAGACAAAGCATTTTCAGAATAAGTCCACAGACAGCAGGTAACAAGAACAGAACAGCAAGCAGAAAATCTGAGCTCATGTCTTTGTTTTCAGACTAATAAAGGGCAATTTCAGGATTCAAATGACCCCGGGCCAGGAGCCAATTGAACAAGATCTGAAGCAAGCAGAAAATCTGAGCTCGTGTCTTTGGGTTCAGACTAATAAAGGGCAATTTCAGGATTCAAATGACCCCGGGCCAGGAGCCAATTGAACAAGATCTGAAAGTGTCCAAGTGTCTTGAGTGGTCAGTAGTATTGAAGCCCCACCTGCAGAATGTGACTCCAAACCCTAACCACTCCCTCTAACCACCCCTCCATGTGGTACGTGACTCCTGGCAGCTAGGCTCCAGTAGGTCTGCCAGAAGTGTGAAACATGTGTGTTTATATGACAGGGCAATTGAGCAAATGGTCAGGCATAGGAAGCTAGAACACCAGGGGGTGAGAGCAAAAGGCATTCCAAGGGGAAACATGATGCTACATAACATTCAAAGGGAGACATGAGGCCTACAGGAATTAATATTTCTATACACATGTACTGAAGCAGACAGTACCAAATGGAATCAAAGCAGGTAAAAGCAGAAGTATCATCGTTTGATAGCTGAATAACATTTGTAATTTTGGCTAGAATGAATTGGTCCCAAATCTTATTGTGTCACTTCTGAAGAGTTGGTGGGGTAGCTAGTTTCCATACCAGTGCACAGGGCTTTTTTTGTAGAAAAAGCCCAGCAGGAACTCATTAGCATATTAGGCCACACCCATGACAGCACAGCTCATTAGCATATTAGGCCACATCCCCGTGTTACCAGAAGTGTGCTCATCCAGCCACACCCACCTTTTGCTTCTTATTCTGTTTACCTTGTTTGTTGTCAAAACCCAGGGCTTTTTTGGAGCAGGAACTCCTTTGCATGTTAGGCCACACACCCCTAATGTAGCCAATCCTAATGAGTTTCTGCTGTTGGGTGTGGCCTATTATGCTAATCAGTTGCTGCTGGGTATGGCCAACTTGGGAGCCAGCCGGAACTCTGTTCCTGTGCGTTCCTGCCCAAATATAGCCCTGCCAGTGCAATTGTTCTTGCCACAGCAAGTCGAATCGATGTGAGTTCGTTGAGAGCTGCAGTTCCAGCCTCCGGAACCATAAGATTAAGAAGAGCCATTTCAGGACAGGTAGGCAAAATCAGTACAGTAATTTTGTTAATTTGACTAAAGACTTCACACCAAAAAGGACATATTTTAGGGCATCCCCACCAGCAATGGTAGTATGAGCCTGTGTGGCCGCAGTTTTTCCAGCATAGAGGGCTAAGGGAAGGTTTCATTGTATTCAAACATTCTGGGGTGTAGTACTGGCGAAATAAGAAATTGTCTTGAAAGACTGAACTCGGATGCGAAAACGTTTTGAGGTATTTGCCGGGGAATTCCATATCTTATGCCAGTGCGCATCTATTAGGTCAATTTGCAGATCAGATTGCCATTGAATTTGATGCTATAGAGGAGGATTGCTGTCAGCGTCTATTAATATCTTGTATAACTTGGCCATGAGCCCTTTGAGACCATCAGTATACAATAATAGCACCTGCTCAAACTCTGACTTAGGTTTGGTAAATAAATAAAGTACACTGTTACGTAAAAGAGAATCACCGGTTCCCAAAGACCTCTGACACTTGCCCATCATTGCCTCACATGGAAGTGTGACCAAGAGACAGAATCCAGGCTATCGAAACAGTGGCAGACTAGACTCATAATGGCTGAAGTCTCTCCCCCCCCCCATTCCCTTATGCATCTTTTTGCTTTATTCCATAATAAGATCATAACTATGGAGAAAAGCTAAGAACTACAGAGAGAGAGAGAGGAAATTATGAAGGGAAGATGTATGCACATAGGTGAGCCTGGATGCACAGAATAACATCTGGTTTAGCTCTTCTTTCTTATTATTGTTAATTACTTTTTCAAACTCGTTAACAGCAACATCCAAATCTAAAGTACAATCATATCAAACTAAGTAAATTTACAATTAAGTAGAACAACTGAGAGAGAACAAACATGATACAGTTAGAGTCATACATAGGTTGCAGACTTTGTCACATGTAATGGAGTACTTCTTAGTATTTGCGAGGAAGCTTATAAGCCAATGGTGTATCTCCACTGAAAACATATTCTAAGAATGGATACCATTTTGATTGAAAATCAGAGCCATTTTGTTGAATTACCAAAGGAAGAAACCTTGTCTGAGATCTTATCCATGGCATAAAATTACCCAATTTTAGAATACCATTGACTTAAAGACAAGACATTTGGATTCTTCCAGCCATTAGCAATTGCAGTTTTTGCCACTGTCAACAAGATAGAAATAAGTTCCCTGCGTATTTTCGGGATGTAAGAGTTTAGTTCTTCTTGACAAGGACCCCTTGGTATTAACGGGAGTGTAACATTTCCACCCCCGGCAACTTCCAGTCCACCCTTGCTCCCAGCTTGGCAGTCTTTTTGTTTGAGGAGACCCACGCTTCCCAATAGGCATCCTTCACTATTCCCAGATCTCTCTCTCGGGAACTTTTGGGCCTTTCCCTTTGGTAGCTGCCACCACCGCCTGATCTTTGTCCCCTCACCAGTTTGAACTCAGAAGGAACATGAAAACAGGTTTCGGTAATGTTATCCACAGCAGGGTGTGTGGGTAGGGATCAAGGGAATCTCTTGTCACTTAAACAGATAAAAGCTTTTTTTTTCCTAGTAGCAGTACTCCATAGATTATGTCCCTGCAGAGAATAACATAAATAAATAGAATGTAGGAAGACTTGCAGTACCTCTCCTCTTCTTTTCTCTCCCGCCTTGGATTAAGCAGATGGGTGCACGTGTAAGAAGAATGTTGCTGTTGCTATTCCCATGGATGAGCTCCCCCGCAGTCTCTCTCTCATGTGCCCTTTTCTGCACTCTCCTTTTAATCCATGTTTACTACAGTGTCCTCCAAGCAATTCTGCACCAGAATCAAATCCAACCTTCTTTTCAATCCTGGGTTATTGGTTTTTTTTGCATTCTGCACTAAAATTGAGTTCAACCTACTTTTTATTCTAGCCCCCCCCCCTCTGCATTACGTTATCTCCCTTCAGTGGTCAGCCCGCTTTCAGCTTGCTGTTGCCCCCGTGTTATTTGGATGCTGTTTTGCTGTGGACTTAAATCGCCTCGACTTGAACACTGAGAAACTCCTGAGTGGCAGGAGAAGGCATAAAGGACCAAGGAAAGAACAGCTCCTTTTCAGTCCCCGCTCCCACATGGGTAGAAAGTTCGAGCCAGTCTGGGTTTTGGCTCAAGCAGCCCACCGGAATGTAGTACCCAACTGGAGATCTGAGACCTTCGGTGTTTTCAATCTGGATTGTGAAAACCTTGGCTGTGGCTGGAAAGGGATCTCCGCAGCTGTCTCCACAAACACTGGCCCAACTCCATATAGGCAGTAGTGGCAAGTTTATTGTATATGGCCATTGGCCGTTACAATATAAAATATAAATATACAATATAAATGTAGGGTTCAGAAGTACTGTTCTAAAAACAAACAAACAAACAAATAAATAAAACAAAGCCTTCAGAGTAAGACTGTATAGCATTTGAACAAATACCGCAAAGTTTTAAAATCACAAAAGCTATGCTACCAGTTTTGTATCTCTAGGAAACAGTCCTGGATCTAAGTTTTCTGGGTCCAAGCGCAAAAAGCGCTACCTTGCGAGTAACCGGGGGATGACATATCCTACAAGAGGAAAACCAACTTGTCATTGTCAGGTAAGTTGCAAAGTTGGCTTAAAGTTCCAGATAGAAATCTGCTTCTTAGGTCTGAATAGAAAGGACAAACCATAATATAATGGAATAGATTTTCCACTGCGGTACCACAAACGCATACACATTATTCCTGTGGTTTGTTGTGCTCAGGGCTATTTTGGGGCAGGAACATGCAGGAAGGGAGTTCCGGCTGGTTCCCAAGTTGGCCGCGCCCAGCAGGAACTCATTAGCATAATAGGCCACACCCAACAGCAGAAACTCATTAGGATTGGCTACGTTAGGGGTGTGTGGCCTAACATGCAAAGGAGTTCCTGCTACAAAAAAGCCCTGGGTTTTGACAACACACAAGGGTAAACAGAATAAGAAGCAAAAGGTTATGTCTGGTAACATGGGGGTGTGGCCTAATGGGCTAATGAGCTGTGCTGTCAGGGGTGTGGCCTAATATGTTAATGAGTTCCTGCTGGGCTTTTTCTACAAAAAGAGCCCTGGTTGTGCTCCATATAGGTGTCTGCCCTTCCAGAGACGAAAGGTCTTGTCCTGCTCTCCATCCATGACAAGGGGTGCACCATGTACTTACACGGCACACATGGATGCAAAAACCTACACACAGGGAATATACAGATCCGATTTCCACGGATTCTATTACGGCTCCAAGCATTTTGCTAGTTGTTTAATCAATCCCATCTAGTCTCCTCCCCTGCTTCCCAATTGTTCCAATACGGAATCAGAAAAAGAAAACAATTTTTTTTTAAGTGCTTGATAATGGGATGGCTTGTTAAGGGGCTGGGGAGGGAGAAACAAAGATATGTACAGTGAAGAAAATTACACTTGTCACAATCTGGATCAATACTTGCATCAAGCTGTAATCAAGGGTACACACCACTACTTAGAAAGTATAATTAGTTCGGCACACAAATCAGCATTTGAATGTGTGCTATGCTTTAAACCGTTTGACTCTATTAACATTTAAATACCCTATTGTGTTCTTCACTATTTCTCCCCTTATTACAAATCTGTATTCTCCATCCTTTGCAATGATTAGTTTCTTTGGAAAAAAAACCCACTCACAGTGGAAAGAGTTAGGAATTCCTTGTGTTCAATAATTACTCAGCAGCCTGGCTTGTTATTTTGCATAAGCGATTGGGTCTCATGTTATCCAATATTAGGTCAATCATTCTTAATAATCATGAAATATACAATAAAGGTTCCCCATTCCTCTTCTTCTTGCCAAGGAGGACTGCGAAGGTCTCCTTTGTACCACAAGCGTCAAAATTCACTTTGCGTATCGCCATTCACGTTCTGGGTAGTAGAATAATTGACAACTATGGAAAGGGCTCTGGCATGAGAAATGTGGGTTTCTTGACACTTGTCGACGAGAGGAGAGTTCTCTGCTGCAAAGCAGTCTGTTTTATACCACACTGGCTCTTCCGTTTCCTACACAAGGGATGGCCAAATAGTGGGGCTGCATCCCCAGAAGCAATTTCATCAGGCCTGTGATATGTGTGTCTGTGTGTGTAAAATAATGTCAAGTCACAACTGACTTACGGAGGCTCCACTAAGGGGCTTTCAAGGCAAGTGAGAAGCAGAGGTGGTTTGCCGTTGCCTTCCTCTGCAGAGTCTTCTGTGGTGGTCTCCCATCCAAGTACCACCCCTGTGTCACTTTTAAGATCTGACAAGAGCAGGCTACACCATGCTGCCTTCCCTCCCAGGCTTCTGATAGTCCACATTTGAAACAAGGTGTGGTGAACCCCTTGCCTAAAATTTCAGCTTGGGGAGGGGGGATCAAGTTGCAATGAATAGAGAGATCCCATATTGTTATGTGTTAAGTGCATGTGTTGTAACTCTAACCCTAACCCTAACCCTAACCCTAACCGAGATCATTTACAATCTCCTTCCCTTCCGGATTTCGGTTTATTAGGACAGAACACAACAACAACACAAAACACACCGACTTATATACGGTTTGGAACTGGCTAAACCACACCCCTAGAACAGTAAGTTCCAATCAGAAGTGAGTGCTTAGGAACAATAGGGTTTGTTCCCGCCGAAAGTCATAGTCTTCCCTGATTGGTCCATTGCACAACAGCAGCCAATCAGGCTGTTGATTTTAGGATACCGAGAGTCTATGGAGCTTGTGACTGAAACTCAGGTTCATTCTACACCTCACACAATACGTAACAGCATATTACATGTTTTATGTAAGCACACATATTTGCATGTAGTGCAGTGTCAGAATACATGTGCTATGTCATGGGTGAAGGCCTTCTTTCTACAATGTGTCAAGTATTCTTTGGACCTGACCAGTTGTGAGTAGGCATGCTTCCAATTGTACCACAACTAGAATCTGAAAAGGAACTTGGTGTTAGCTGGGGAAGTACTGAATCTCTCCTTACATGTAAATAGGAAAAAGGCCGTTGTGGAAATAAATACGACCTCTAGAAAGAGGCTCTGGGCGGGTGCCCCGGCCTTGGACACTCAGTGTCAATTTGCTGTGGTGACCTCAGCAGGGTATAATGACACTGAGTCCACCATTTTCTCCAGAGGAACTGATCTCTGCTACCTAAAGAACAGTTGTAATTTTGAGTGATCTCCAGCCCTCACCTGGAGATTGGAAACAATGGTTCCCCAGAAGGGAATGGTTGGTTTGGAGGGTGGAGTCTATGGCTTTGTACCTGTCCGAGGTCCCACGCCTCCTGAAACCTCACCCTCTCCAGGCTCCATCCCTCACATCTCCAGGAATTTCCCACCTGGAGTTGGCAACCCTATCTCCTTCCCAGCCAATCATCAACCTACCTTTATTTCCCCCTCACTCTTCAGCTTTCCACCACCCCCACACCTGCAGCCTCTCCCGTGCTCCTAAGCCCTGACTTCTACATCACATTGGCTGTCATGGGGGCCACCTCAGCAGCATATAAGGATACAGAGCCCACCATTTTCTCCAGGGGAACTGATCTCTGCCATCTGGAAAGCAGTTGTAATTCTGAGTGATCTACAGCCCTCACCTGGAGATTGGACACATTTTACCTCAGAACAGCAAACTGTTTAGAATGTTAGTCAGGCAAAGCAGCCAGTGGATAGGGGGACCCTCTGAATGACAGATCAGAGAGCGAACTGATTTTGGAGTGTGTGGAATGTTCTAGAGAAGTGCCACCACCATTCGGTTTTTATTTATAAGGGAGATTGTGAAGTGGGGTGGCACTTTCTGCTTATGCTGTTCTAAGCCTGTTCACTTCGGTGGGTTTAGAAGAAAGAGAAGAGCTGTTTTTTATACCCTACTTTTCTTTACCCTCAGGCATCTCAGAGCAGTTTACAATCTCCTTCCCTTCCCCTCCCCACACCAGGCACCTTGTGAGGCAGGCGAGGCTGAGAGAGTTCTGAGAGAACCGTGACTGGCCCAAGGTCACCCAGTAGGCTTCCTGTGGGGGAGTGGGGAATCAAACCCAGTTCTCCAGATTAGAGTCCACTGCTTTTAACCATGACACCATGCTGTGTATAACTGCCAAGGATTGCTCTGGTAGATTGGCCCAGCAATATCCACAGTTTATCTTTCCATGCCACCTCCTGTGATCAAAATCACATCTGCCATAATCAGGGCATGCAAAATGGCTTTTGGGGAAGCTCCAGAGATATCTGTGTGGCAGGGGTCATTTCGTAGAAAAAGAGCTAGGGGGACTCATTAGTGTAACTCATTAGCATATGCCACACCCCCTGACATCACCGGACATGTATCCTCCCCACAGCCGGCGGCGACCTCCAGCGGGCACCAGCAGGGAGCTCCAGGCCCCGCCCTCCGCGTCACCCCCCCAAATGACCCCTGTCTGTGCCCAAACTCGGTCCCCTGTGCACATCCTCCAAGCTGTGCATTTGCGAAGAGGTCTCTTTATGCATGCCTGGGATAATCATCAGAAAAAGGGAGCTTTGACTCTTGAAATCTTGTACCCACAATATCTTGTTGATCTCTAAGGTGCTACTGGACTTCGATCTAGCTCTTGTGCTGCTGACCAACACAGTTGAAGAAGTGTGCGTGCACTCAAGAACTTATACCCAGAATTAGAAATGTGAAGGCCCGGAAAAAAACCGGGAAAATTTTGGGGGGTGGGAACGACGGTTTTTTCGTTTTTTTTTCCTGAAGCCTTTTTGGTTTTTTTCTGAAAAATTGGAAAAATTGAAAAAA
>NW_015161966.1:608436-620307 GCF_001447785.1 Gekko japonicus
TATATATATATATATATATATGCACTGAGGACAAGCAAGTCCTAGGTTACAAACTGAACTCTTCAATGCAAGAACAAGATGCATTTCTTCCTTTAGGAGGTGCGATTGTCAGAAGAAAATAAAAAAGTTTCAGTTTTGTTTTTGTATGTGGGTGGGTATTCTGTAATAATTGTTTGGATACACTATATTTTTAATATGCTAGTTGTGATAATTTCATGCCAAGTAAAAATGTCCATAGTCATATTTTATGTTCCTAAAGTAACAGAATGACTTTCAAACTAGAAAAGACAAAATAAATGGCAATGTAGCATTTTTTTCAATTTTTCCGAAAATTTTTTCTGAGCTTCAAAATTTCCAGAAATTTTACATCTCTACCCAGAATTAAACTTCGTTGGTGCCACTGGACTCAAACTTTGTTCCATTCATTCATTCATTCATTCATTCATTCATTCAATTTATACCCCGCCCTCCCCACCAAGGCAGGCTCCTGTAATAATAATGAAATACACATAAATACCAGACAGACTGCTGAATCAATTATGGCTCTCACAGTCCAGTTCAGAGATTTAGCAGAACAGAACCCATTGTAGAGTGGAAACAGTTGGCTCTGGTCATCTTTAGGGGCCCATCTCTTTAGCTTATCCCCCCCAAAAAACCAAAAAAAACCCCCCACACCCATCCAGCCTCTGTAGAGTAGAATCCACCCTCCACACCCCCAGCCAGGAACAGCAATGCTGACTCTCACTGTCACTATCCTCAAGCATCACTTCTGTCTTTGAGAACTATCCTTCTTTCCTTTTTTTGCAAGAAACAGTGAACACTGCAATGCTCAGCATGTAGAATTTCCCAAAAGCCAGATCTGGCCAAGGTTTCATGTCCCTGATTATTCATGGGACACGGGGAGCCGGTGAAGAGGAAAGTTCAGATATTGCTTTATACGTTAAGAGACAAAACTATATTGTTTCTTATACACAGCGCTCCTAGTTTCCAGTCCCTTTTCATAATTTTTATTTTAAAGAAGACGGAGGACTTAACTCTTTATTAAATGAATCAGGTAATAACTACTTGGACGGAACTTCTTTCTTTATCCCTTTTCGTGACTGATTGATTCAAAGACCAGCAACAACAGCGAAAAAGACTTCTTTCATCTTGGTATTTCTCCCCCCCCCTTTAAATCTAACCACAGCAGACTAAAGCAGAAGGAAAAGGAGAAGGTTCTTGATTGGGATTTTCTTTGGAGCATTGTAGCCTCATCTCTCTCTCTCTCTCTTTTAAGTTGCATGTTTAACAACAAAGTAGGGCCTTGAGCACAGATCTGAGAGCGCAAGAAACCTCACGTGAGGCACAAATGGGGTGGAGATCAAAGCAGATGACAAAGAAGGAATTTGCCTTTGGGAGGTTGGGTCATGCGTGCAGGTTGATCACTCACTGGCCCCAATAACAAATAATGATTTGCATGTGTGAAACAGCCGTCACAGGCAGAACATTCTTACTACTGCCAACACAATCACTTACAGCTGAGGCAATTCTGACAGTCAGTGGAGCGGCCTCCAGTTTTGATAAAGTAGGAGTCTACTGGCACTTCAGGGACTAGCAAATCATCCTACTATATGCTTTCCGAGGCTGCCTTCACAGGAGAGGCTTGGCGCGATCTGGCTGCACCTCTGTTTCTGGCAGTCTACATAGTTGCGGGAAGTTTTGATCAGGCATCCCACCCTGAACCAGCTCCACCATGTGCTCACCCCATGGATGATTGTTCAGATGGTTGCCGTGTCCTTTTTTTGTTTTGTCTTCCACCCGTGCGCATAAGCGTGTATCCGAAGCTCTGGCTCCTTTTTGACAGCTCCACAGTCCCTCTCCCCAATAGTCCGTCCCCTCTCAGCCTCCTTTCCTTCACCTCTCTTCCTTGGAATACATGAGGGGGTGCAGATTTATGTGAGAGTAGCCCCATTGACCTCAGCACATTTACCCTTGTGTCAATCACGGGATGCTCTCACACAGCAATTCTGATGCAGAAACAGGAGAGAGGGTTTTTTTGGGGGGGGGATTTGACAGGTGACAACATCTCCCCTGGGGACTCCCGATCCAGAATTGCTGCTTGGCCATGGTGATTATCTGATCATGCTCTTCACACCCACAAAGATACTGCAATGATATTGGCGCAAACTGCTCGTGTGACTGCAGCCATAGACTGTTGCCTACTTCATCAGATGCATGTGAGGAGGGGTAGTACCTGGTAAAGTGTGCCATAGTTCGTGTACGAGGAGGAGGAGATTGGATATATACCCCACCCTTCACTACCTGAAGGGGACTCAGAGCAGCCTGCAATCTCCTTTCCCTTCCCCTCCCCACAACAGACACCCTGTGAGGTAGGTGGGGCTGAGAGAGCTCTTTCGAGAACTGTTCTTGAGAGAACATCTCTAAAATAATTTGTGACTGACCCAGGGTCACACCAGCAGCTTCATGTGGATGAATGGGGACTCAAACCTGGTTCTCCCAAATTAGAGTCCGTGGTCCTAACTATTGCGCCAAACTGGCTTATGCTAGAACAAAACCCTCTTAGCCTCTGAGGCAGGGGTCCCCAATGTGATGTTGGTGAATTCCATGGCCCCTGTTGACACCTTTCCTGACACCCGTCAAGTGTTTCCAGAAAATGGGCGGGGGCAGGTGGGGCTTTTGCCCAGCAAGGCTTCTGATTGGCCACTGAATATTTGATTGGCTGAGCAGATTTTTTTTAAAAAAACAACAGCAATGTTGCTGTGGCAGCAGCTGCCCCCAGCGTATAAGGATCTTCCCTGTGTGACTGAAAGTAAGCTACAGCAGCCATTTTCTGGCTGGCCCCGCATACCATGACAGCCATTTTTAAATAACTCTTTATTTTTAGAATTTTTAATTTTTATAACAAGAAGAAACATCTCAACAATAACAGTTAATATAACTTCCAACAATAAGAACAAGTTACTAACATCAAACTTATAATTTCCTGTTAATCTTCATTTTTCTATTATAACCACAGTAATTTGTAGGTATTTCGTTAACTAATACAATGCGAACTCAAGATATTTAGTGGGTAGAACATTGTAATCTTTTGCATTTGTCTGCATATAATAAAAATTCTTCTGCTAAATCACTGGGAAAATATATCTTTGACTAAGACGAAAGCAGAAGTTGTAGCTCTTTTATTAATAGCAGCCAAAACACTAATAGCTCAATACTGGAAGACAGATAAACTTCCAACAGTGGGGCAATGGTTTCCAAAAAATTGGGATATAATTGTTTATGACAACCATTTTTGGCAGCCATTTTGTGGCTGTGACCATCACACTTTCTCAAAATTCCAAATGTACCCACAGACTCCGTAACGTTGCTCTAAGAGCCCTGCTCTAAGAGGCCACAAGACTCTTGTTTATTTAGTTTTCTTCAATAGACTAATGCAGGTGCTTGTCTGGAATTGTCACTTAAGTGATGAGGCAGCAAAGTATAAGGGACTTGCAGAATAGGTCCTTTTGTTTTAACTTGATGGCCTCACACATCTACAGAGATTTGAAGGGTGTCTTTGGAGACCTTCTAGGGAACTTCTGCACTAACGTGTGTCCGTCAACCATCCCGCCCCCCCCTCACTTGTTTGTGCAATATTTTGTGCAGTAGAGCTGTTGATCCCGAAAAGCTCTGTGCTAATTCATTATGATATAATCTCTGACGTAAAACTGGTACAGTTTCTCTCCCCGTCTACAGGCCTTCCAAGACCTTTCACAGCAGACGTGATTTTTTTTTAAAAAAAAAGTGAGCCACTTTGCAGAGGTTTCCCAGAGAGGTGGCATCATACATTTTTTCCTAAATAAAAATAAATACATAAATTAAGATTTGAGGGAAGTCACCAGCAATGTTCCCTCTAAGCTGTGGAGTCTTGTGAGCAAAAATTGTACTCCGTGAGCTACTGGCATTAAAGTGGTGAGCGAGCGATTTGGCCGCTGTATCAGTTAGTTTGCTCTGGGGCCCTCCTTCCTGAGCGAAGACAAAAATGTGTGAGCCGGAGGCTAAAAAACTGAGCTAGTTCACACTAACACAGCTTGCAGGGAACACTGGTCACCAGTTGTCGGACCATCGCAGGAAGACTTCCCTGCATGTGCGTGTTGCCTTAAATGGTTACAGAGGTATATTGTTTTAAGAGGACGGGTTTCCTTGATACATGAGACTGAGATGGACCTGTTCGAAAGAAGCTGATCTTTTAGATGAGCTTGTCCCAAACAAGTAGGGAGCGATCCTAACCTGCTTGACTCAGAAGCAAGCCCCATGTTATTCCCAGGAAAGTGTCATTAGGATTGAATCCATAGTGCTTGGGGGGGGGGACAGTGGGAAGGTTTCTAGAGTCCTGGCCCCACTGGTGGACCTCTTGATGGCACCTGGTATTTTTGGCCACTGTGTGACAGAGCGTTGAACTGGATGGGCCATTGGCCTGATCCAGCATTGGCTTCTCTTATGTTCTTATGAAGAAGAGCTGGTTTTTATACCCCCCCCCCTTTTCTCTTATCTAAGGAGTCTCAAAGCAGCTTACAGTCACCTTCCCTTCCACTCCTCGCAACTGGCACCCTGCGTGGTAGGTGGGGCTGAGAGAGTTTGGAGAGAACTGTGTCTGGCCCAAGGTCACCCAGCAGGCTCCACGTGGAGGAGGACTGGGGAGTCAAACCTGCTCTCCAGGTTAGAGTCCACTGCTACATCACACTGGTGAGGGTTGCCACATCCTCCTTGGCCACTGGTGGGGAGTAGGGATGCCAGCTCCAGGTCTGGAAAGTCCTTGAAATTTGGGGGTGGAGCCTGGAGAAGACAGGGGTACAGTGGGGTACTCAGTGGGGCTCAATGCCATAGAGTCCAAAGTATCTGTGTTCCCCAGGGGAACTTATCTCTGCAGTCTGGAGATGAGCTGTGACTTCGAGGGATCCCTAGGTCCCACCCGGAGGCTGGCATCCCTATCCATAGTCTACCAGTACATGGTCATATATGGAGAAATTAAGGATTAATGAATAATTGTATTGGTTTTTTACTCGTTTCTAATATACCCTATCAATATGATTCAAGTTCCAGATCGGATGTCTGAGGAAATGCGTTCTGATCCCCATAATATAACCCCCCCATTGTTCCCATTCTTTGGCAGTGCTTCTAGTCCGTAAACTAATCACAGTTGTTTCTGCCGACTTAGTTGGCATCAGTTATGTTACATTCTTTAATTATTATTATTTTTTACAAAAACGGGCCTTTATAAAATTGGGCCACTAATTTACAGTTTTAAATAAAAGTTTAAAATGATACAGCTAATGGGAAAGCACACCTCGCTAATAGTATTAGGCTCAAGGCAGATTTACCACGGATTTCTATGCAGCAGGCTTTATTACGCTCTCAATAATACCACATTAGCTTGCCATAATTAGTATTATCACAGTGAATTCCCAAAGATTTAATAATGTCTTGCTGCTAATTTTAAAGTCGCACCCCCCCCAGGTCATTTGCACCTCTGACATCAAAAGCCGCGCCAGCGTCTAGGATGCGTAAGGCTTTCCAGGGGCATGAGAGCTGCTTTTAATGTTAGCCTTCCCCCCACCCCAGTGGAAATCTGTTTGGGTCTCACGACCTCAAAGCAGTTAATATAGGGTAACATGGAAAAACCTAGAACAAATTTAGAGTCCAGTGGCACCTTTAAGACGAACAAAGGTTTATTTGAGGTATGAGTTTATGTGTGCAAGGCACCCTTTTTCAAATACATTGGAATGGCAGGTAAGATTAAAACTTATAGACAGGGGCTGAGCAGCAAATTAACACGCAACATGATGAAGATGTTTAAAGATATGCAAAGACTAATTAATTATTGACATAACAATGAGAGCCAGTTTGGTGTAGCGGTTAGAAGCGCAGACTCTAGTCTGGGAGAACCGGGTTTGATTCCCCACTCCTCCACGTGCAGCTGCTGGTGTGACCTTGGGTCAGTTACAAGTTCTTTCAGAGCTGTTCTCTCAAGGGCAGTTCTCCAGAGAGCCCTCTCAGCCCCACCTACCTCACAGGGTGTCTGTTGTGGGGAGGGGAAGGGAAAGGGATTGTTAGCTGCTCTGAGACTCCTTTGGGTAGTGAAAGGTAGGGTATAAATCCAATCTCCTCCTCTTCTTCTTCTTCCTCTTCTTCTTGTGCCTGTATGGTAGCCTTGCTGACCAAAGTGACCTCCTAGAACAAACAAGTGTCTCTAAGGGAAAGTAACTCTTATTGAACTTCAGTGAACCTGCCCCGATAAACAGAGATCTACATGAACTTTGAGTCTGAATTAGCTTCAGGATAACTCATTTATTTTTTTAAAGTCACCCTGATCTCGCGAGTTGATTAGAAACATATGAGAGAAACCTTTCCATGGGTATAGATTTCTTGATTTGCTTGTTTATTTGTAAGGTACATATTTGGTCTCTCGGCCAGAATATGTTTTTGAGGACTTAACATGCTAATTTAAGATATAACAGACTATCAATGAAATATTGAGGGTTAAGAAGTGATAAGGCCGTGTTTTTGCCAGAGAGAAGCATTTGAGAACGAGACACTGGAAGCAGTTGAGGCTGGGGACTGCTCTTGTCTTGAAACTTCTGACTTCTCAGTTATTTGGCTGTGAGCTTCCCAGAGCTAACTAGTTAGCTACAATTAAATACATGATACTGAACTACTTTAATCTTATCCAACAGAATTCTTGTTTTCCAATGTTAAGAAACAGATTCTTCATAGTCATGCTCTCTTTAATTTGTCTCCCCCATTTTCCCTCACACCATTTTCTGGCCACTTCCTGCCTCAGTTTGTTTTCCCTGATATCTTCCCTCTCATATATAGTGGTCTCACCTAGACTCCCTCTTTCTCCTCTCTTGATTCTGGGCCTTGCTAGCTGAGATGAGAACTGCTGGCTGTTGCTGTGGCCTCTGTATCATAAAACAGGACCCCCATCTAGTGTTTCTCCAATGATAGAGAAGGCACACTGCAAGAGAGGCGTGTGCACTGAGTGTACTGCAAGAGGAGACTGATCACTTTGTTTGGGATAACACATTCAGGAACAAGAGAGGTCTGAAAATCCCCAGTGTTGGTTTTTTAAAAATCATTGAATGTGTTTTCCTAACTGCAAAATCCCAGTTTAATAGAGGTGACCTTTTGGATGTTTCCAGGGATTTAGTAAACTCTCACTCGCTACAGATAGCAACATTTAGCATATGTTTTCATTAGAACTGGTAACTTTCAGTTCACTAAAGCTTGTGCTGGCAGAATAAATTGAGTGATTTGAATTTCCTTATCTAAAGAATCTGTGCAGTGGTTCCTAGTGGGTTCCAAATTAGGGATGGACATGAACTGAATTTCATGGCAAACCGCAGTTCATGCAATCACGCTGTGGGGGGGGGAGAAGAGAGAGAAGGGGGGGACAGACAGAGCCTGGGGGGGGAAGAGAGAGAACGGAGTTCAAGATGAACTCAGTACGCAACATTTTGTTGCGGGTCTCCACTTGTGCTTATCTAATTCCCTTTTGAAGCCATCCATGCTTGTAGCCGCCATGCTTGTAGGTCTGTAAACACCAGTTCCAAAGGGGACTCCAGCTATTGTTTATACCCACCTTGGAAACATGTCAAAAATGGCATTTCAATGTAGAGGTGTTATGAACTTTGTGATGGATACGTTTGTCAGGTGACTGTGCCATTTTCAACAGCTGCCACTATTACCCAAATTGGTTCCTCTGTTGGGTCTGTAATAGGCAAAGAATCATGTACACATGTAGGGTCAAACTGCCACCAGTACAATTGTTTGGGACTGATCAGTCTGGTTTATAGCCGGGTCCCAATCTGATGCAGCACGGCGGATAAAAAGGAGAAACAGAAAGAGAAAATCTCAAATGGAACAATCTTCATTCCCCGAACAAGATACAGGACTAGAGAAAAAAATAAAATGCAAGGGAGAGCAGAAACATAAAGTGATGTTGAAATGCAGTAACACAATCCCAGGAATGCTAACCTTAGTTCCTGCCTGGTTGGGGGTTAAATGGGGAATCCAAGGGGAAATAAAGGGGGAAATGAAAAACATACATTGCCTTGTCCTGTAGAGAAGAGTCTGTCACACAGAGATCTGGGTCAGGAGAGAGAAGGTCTGGTTCCAGCTGAAGATTCTCCGGGCAAACAGAGACATGGAAGGAAGGAAGGAAGGAAGGAAGGACGGAAGGAAGGAAGGAAGGAAGGAAGGAAGGAAACAGATTATAAAGTTGGGGTTGCAAGCAAAGGAGAAGGAAGAAAGGAAGGAAGGAAGGAAGGAAGGAAGGAAGGAAGGAAGGAAGGAAGGAAGGAAGGAAGGAAGGAAGGAAGGAAGGAAGGAAGGAAGGAAACAGATTATAAAGTTGGGGTTCCAAGCAAAGGATAAAGATCCAAGAACCAAAGAAGGAGGTTCAGAGATCCAGGGAAGAGGACAAAGGTCTGAGAAACAAGTCCATCACAAAGTTGGGAAAGAAGCTTGGGTGCAGAAACAACTACAAAGTTGGGGCCAGGGAGGATATCCTGTTTATGGGTTTGAAAGGATGAGGTGCAGAAAGATGCACATCTAAGAGTAAGTGGAAGCCCAAATATGGGGCATTCTAGGTTGAAAACAGGGTACAGCAGGACAACTCAGGTAGGGTGATGGAGTCACCGGAGCAGTGGACTAGTTTAGGCTGGTCCAACAAAAGCAGCAGCTCGATGATACACCCTGAGTTTGGGATTGTATTAAATTTACCAGGGTAGGCTGTACTGTGAGGAGAGTCGGGTTGTCTTAGAATATTATCCGTCAAACGTGAGTCAATTGCTTCTGATGGTGGGTGTGAGTGAGGTCTGGAGTCTGAGGACAAAAGGCCTTTAATCAGTGTGTTCTCTGGAGCATTCCAGCAGGTAGGCTACTCCCATGTGAGAGGGACGGGGATTCCTGCTAATTCAGGAGAGGCCCAACTTTGATATTAAACTGAATCTTTTGGGTTGAACAAATATAGGAGCCTGGGGAAGGGCACCAGCCTCTTTTGCAATATGGGCTTCCCCACGTTTTCATTTTACTCACTGCTAAATCCCTTTAGCATAGGAAAATGTTTAGCATAGGTTTAGCATAGGAAAAGGAGTACGACAAGGATGTATACTGTCACCTTGCTTATTTAATATATATACAGAGTACATCATGCAAAATGCTGGCCTGGATGAATCACAAGTGGGAATTAAGATTGCTGGGGAAAAGATCAACAACCTCAGATATGCAGACGATACCACTCTAATGGCAGAAAGTGAAGAGGACCTAAAGAGCCTCTTGGTCAGGGTAAAAGAGGAGAGCGCAAAAGTGGGCTTGAAGCTCAACATCAAAAAAACTAAGATCATGGCATCCAGCCCCATCACTCCTTGGCAAATAGAAGGGAAAAATTGAAGGTCAAAGAAGACGGGGATGGCAAAGGATGAGATGGTTAGACAGTGTGATAGATGCAACGAACATGAAATTGAGCAAACTTCAGAGGACGGCGGAAGACAGGAGGGCCTGGCGGGATCTTGTCCATTGGGGTCGCGTAGAGTCGGACTCGACTGTGCAACTGAACAGCAACAACAACAACAACAACAAAATCCCTGATTCTTTAGGTGTTATATATTGGGATTGAATCATCCCTGATTGAATCACCCCAGAGACTGGCTGAGCTTGAAGCACAAGAACAATAGCCGACCAGGACTCTGGAATAAACCAATCAAGTAGTAATGTTATGCAAATAGCCTTTCACTGGGAGTGGGTTGTGTTTGGGTGTGACAATTGCAGGCTATTTAACAGAGCTGAGGCTGTGGAGTCTTGTCTTGTAGTTCACTGAAATCACTGAATAAACCTGAGCTGTTCACGGCAATGTTTTTCTGTTCTCCGTGTGGTTTGCTCCCTATCGTGGTTGATTTGATATCACACAGGTTTATCTCCAGCACATCTCCCTGTAGTTTAAATCTGCAGCAAGACAGGCTCTGAGTAAACTTATGTGGTATTGAATCAACCGCTAAAGGGGACACATGCAGAACAGAAACAAAAACAAAGAGACAAGGACTTAGCAGTGAGTAAAATTAGAAAGCAGAAAAGCCATATGATCATTCGCGAGCTGTTCCTTGGATCACCTTGCTGCCATCTGACACCAGCAACTGCTGAACAGCTTTGTAGCTGCGCGTAGCTGTAGTGGTGGCTGGGCTCATACACACAGGGGTGCCTATGAGTTCCCAGCACCCTCCCCTAACCACCGTGTTTCCCCCCTTCCCCCTCTCTGAAGGGCCCACCTGGTTTGCCAGGGGAGGGGAAGCATGTCATACCCCGATTGTAACACCTGAGCTGCTTTGAGGGAGGTACAGGACAGAGTTCCTGTCCTTGCTGTCCTGTTGGATTGCCTGCAATGGCAGGGGGGATGTAGGAAGGGAACACGAGGAGAATAGCCCATTGGCACCAGGGGTTAAGGGGCTGCTCAGGGGGTTATTGTCCTGCTGCTAGCTGGCCAACGGAACCAGGTTGTGTCTGTAGAACCTTGAGGGGCTCTCCCAGGTCCTTCAGCAACGCTTGCCAGACATCTTGGATCTTCTGTGGGTAGGCTTTGATTCTGGAGCAATGCGCGGTGCTTCAGAGAGAATACAACTCCTAGACACAAATCCTGACTTTTCTGTATTATTTCCAAACTGCCCTAGGCGCTGCTCTCCCCCTCCGCCATTTTTACCTGTCAGCTCTTACCTAACCACGTCTCTCCTCCTCTATATTTCCCTAACAACAACAATCCTGTGATGTACTCAGCTCCACTGTACTAAATTTCTGGGTACAGGGCTGGTGGAGCTGCGGTGGCTCAAGTGGTTAAGACGCTGAACTGCAGGCTGTGGAAGGTCAGTAGTTCAGCAGTTCGAGACCCGAGTGTGCCGCATGACGGAGTGAGCTCCCGTCTCTAGTTCCAGCTCCTGCCAACCTAGCAGTTCGAAAGCAAGAAATTGCAAGTAGATAAATAGGTACCACTTCAGTGGGAAGGTAACAGCGTTCCGTGCGCCTTGGTGTTCAGTCATGCCGGCCACATGACCACGGAAACGTCTTCGGACAGCGCTGGCTCTTCGGCTTTGAAACGGAGATGAGCACCGCAAGCCTAGAGTCGGACTCGACTGGCTTTCGGGCAAGGGAACCTTTACCTTTTACAGGGCTGGCGGTGGCATTTCAGCCCTTCTTTCTGGCCTTTGCTTTGACATCTACACAGTAGATGAAATCAGCTTTCCCCTAAGGTCATGGATGATCAGGCCAGTTAATCAATTTGTGTGTGTGTGTGTGTGTGTGTGTGTGTGTGTGTGTGTGTGTGAGAGAGAGAGAGAGAGAGAGAGAGAGAGAGAGAGAGAGAGAGAGAGAGCGCACTGTAAAGTTGTATGGAAACACATCTGCAAGAAATAACACTGACAACATGGGCTTGATAACTTTAACGGCAGACAGCAAGACTTCCCAATTTATCATCGCTGTAGGGCTGGTTTGTGTACTTTTAAAATGACTGCTAATTCAGCCGTGTGCGGCACTGTCATGTGTATGGAGAAGGAGTTAGGGCACCTATAGGGTGTGTGAAACCAGTGAGGCAAACCTTACGTTTGTTTCCCATCTTTGACCCATAGGGAGAAATGTGGGATACAGATTATTGACGTCATAATACAGCTTGTACCCAACACATTTTAATCTCGTCCTCCCGGCATGGAGCTTGCATTGGTGGCTCACGTGATCCAGTTTGGTGTAGTGGTTAAGTGCGCGGACTCTAATCTGGGAGAACCGGGTTTGATTCCCCACTCCTCCACTTGCACCTGCTGATGTGACCTTGGGTCAGTCACAAGCTCTGGC
>NW_015161966.1:620454-665571 GCF_001447785.1 Gekko japonicus
TTCTTCTTCTTCTTCTTCTTCTTCTTCTTCTTCTTCTTCTTCTTCTTCTTCTTCTTCTTCTTCTTCTTCTTCTTCTTCTTCTTCCCTCACAACAACCCTGGGAAGAAGTGTGGGGTGAGGTATAGTGACTAGACAAAGGGGAGATTTGAAATTTGGGCTATCCAGTCCTAAGCAGACACCACTGACCACTGTGCCATAACGGCACTGTCTTCTCAAACTGTTGTCGTTCCCTTGTGTTGTTTCCTGAATAACTCCCGTAGTGTGTACATGTGTATTCCTCCTCACAACATCCTTGAATTGGGGCGCCTGGTAATAGGTACATTCCTCTCATGCAATCTTTCCCGTTCTTCCATGTTAGCAACATTTTCATTAATTACAGGCTGTGGGAACCGCTTGGCGGGCTCGGTTCCCACGCAAACAACATTCCTTTTTAATCATTATCATAAGCCGCATTCTCCTGTGAAGAGCTGCTGAGTGTCATTGTCATCTTAAAACAAACAAACAAACAAGCATTAATTTTTTTTCCTCATTACTCAGAAGCATCATCTAGAGTTCCCAAAATATGCCTCCGATGAAAAGATGAAGAAGAAAAAGGGAGGGGAGGGGAGGAAGGAAGGAAGTTCTATCTCCCTCATCTGACCGCACATATACCAGTTAAAATACCTCAGGGGGAGAAAAAAAAAAGAACCTGTCATGCCCACGAGGCTGCCATGGTAGTTAATCCAGTCTGGCGGAGGATTAATTTGCAGGGTGCTTATAAAAAAAAAAAATCACCCTCGCTCTCCTTTCCTGCAGTCAATTTTGGCCTTCCTCGAATTTGTAGGCAAGCTGAGGGGGGGAACTTGTTGACATGGGATTTCTACTTCCCTTACAGGTCTCTTCTGCCCAGGCCCCTGAACAAAGCATGAATGGGCTTCTGTGCCCCGGCCAGATCCCTTATGAATAGGTTATTTTGGTAGGGAGCCAGCATCCGTGGATTTATGTTGTATGGGAAGGCTCAGGAATTGTTTGAAGATGAATAGGGCTCCAAATCATTGTGTCTTGAATTGTAGGAGGTGACTGTACTACAGATATTAATCCTCGGTTTGAAGATTAGCTCTTGTGCGAAGGAAAACCAGGTCTGTGTTCTCAACAGATGGCAAATGTTTTCATCTCTTCTTCTTCTTCTCCCCCCACCCCAGAGGGAATCAATGTTATCCCTTAAAAATCACTGTCACACATGCACCGAACAAATTCTTTATAAAGCTTTCATTGCATTTTCCTGCATTCTGGACACTGTTTTTCTATCTATCTATCTATCCATCCATCCATCCATCCATCTATCTGTCGAAAGTGGGTCCTGTCTAATCATCACCATCTCCTCCATTAATTTATTAGTTTTCCCTTCTCAATTGATTGTGGATGGGGAAGGAAAATTGAATTTTCTCCCATCTTAATATTGGAACAACAGCGTATTGTTGGGAGTCCTAAAGCATCATTGCAATCCACAGTGAGGCATTTAAATGCATTAGAATGTATTGCATTGCCTGTTTCTGATGGTAGAGGGGAGAGAATAAAGATGTGCAGTGGTGGCTGGGCATTTTTCGATAATGGTCCAAAACTCCTTAAAGTTTTGTGGGTTTTTTTGCTCATAATACTAATTTATTAAGAGGGAAATGCAGAACTATACTATGCCTGGAGAAAATATATGGTGTGTTCCAGGCATTTAAAGCAAAACAAATAAATAAGAAAAAAACTTATAAATAGTTTATTGTAATGCAAACTTCCTTATTTCATTTTGCAGAAGCGTGTTCTGTCTAATAACAAATGATCAAGCAGACTCGCTTATTGGTCACATGTAAAAGCTACGAGCTCCGCATACGAGATGAGGCTCTACAAAATCGTAACACTCTAGCCCGACACGGACTCGGAAAGAGAGAAGGATGAATAATTTCTACGGCTCCCTCCCCCTTCATTCCGTGGTATTGTTTTGTAACTCCAGAGTTCTCATACCTTTTTAATCAGAAGCAGCGGGCGAGGAGATGAGTCATTTCAGGGCTTGCAGCGGAAGATACAAATGGGGCCCTCCCCCCTCCATCGCGGTGGTTAACATACATGGCAAAAGATATGCCTTCCTGTGATGTTCTGTCACGCTTCAGTGTGACCAAGAACTGAACCCTAAAGAGGGGGATGTGTAGATGAAGGGGTTGGTTTTTGCAGATGAGCTCCTGTTTGATACTCAATTATTAGGATCATTTTGATGTCCAGGGGGCAAGTTTAACCCTTCCCAATATTCTCTCCCCTGCAGAAGCAAGAGAAGTTGCAATTCATATTTGCAAGGGGAAAGTAAATAGTTGCTCTTGGGTGCACTGTTGCAAAGCAGGCAGAGTGTAACCTCCATCCTGATAGCATCCTGACCAAGACTTTGCCAATACAGATCTTTCAAGCTATATATGTACAATGCTTCTCTATGCATAGAACAATGAGTCCAGAGCACAGAGATTAGCAGACCCTCATTGATTGTCTTTGCAATATATAGATATGCACATTGTCCATCGGAATGAAGCTAATAGCTTAGTCCCCTGATTCCTGGCCTGTGGGTCCCGACCCAAAACTGGGTTGCAAAGCCTGTGAAAGTGGGTCCCAGGTGTTGTTGTGGGTTTTTTCACAGTTTTATTGATGTGTGCATGCTCTTTTTTAAAAAGTGGGTCACCCTACCGAGTACATTTGGACTTAAGTGGGCCACTATACCGAAAAGACTTGGAACCACTGGCTTAGATGGCTTTAAAGGTAACCATGTGTGTGTGTGTGTATACACACACACACACACACACATATCTACGCCGAAGAATAGATTCTTTTGAACTATGGTGCTGGAGAAGACTCTTGAGAGTCCCTTGGACTGCAAGAAGATCAAATCAGTCAATCCTAAAAGAAATCAACCCTGACTGTTCCCTGGAAGGCCAGATAATGAAACTGAAGCTCAAATACTTTGGCCACCAAATGAGAAGGGAGCACTCCCTGGAGAAGACCCTGATGCTGGGAAAGATTGCAGGTCAAAGAAGACGGGGACGGCAAAGGATGAGATGGTTAGACAGTGTCATAGATGCAACGAACATGAAACTGAGCCAACTTCAGAGGATGGCGGAAGACAGGAGGGCCTGGCGTGATCTGGTCCATGGGGTCGCGAAGAGTCGGACTCGACTGTGCGACTGAACAACAACAACAACACACACACAGAGACAGACATTCATACACACATTCACACATATTCACACATATGTGTGTGTGTGTAAAAATGTTGGTCTATCAACTCATTTCAGTAAAGGTTGGTAGACCTGTGGACTGGGCTCTAGGATAGTTGGGTGGATAGGGAACTGGTTGGAGAATGGCACCTGAAGGGTAGTGGTCAGTGACATTTCATCCAATTGAAGGGAGGTATCCAGTGGGGTGCCACAGGTCTCAGTACTGGGCCTGGTACTTTTCAATATTTTACAAATGATCTGGATAAGGAGGTGGAGGGCACCAGATTGGGAGAAGTAACAAACACCCTGGAAGACAGAGGTACAATTCATCAAGATCTGAACACAGTAGAAAAGTGGGTGGATGTGAACAAGATGCAGATAAGTGCAGAGTTCTGCTTCTAGGCAACACAAATGAGAAGGAAGCATACTGGATGGGGAAAACACTTTTGGGTAGCCGTGTGTGTGTGTGAACAAGATCTTGGGGCATGGGTGGGCCTTAAGCTAAATATGAGCACTCAAGTGTGATACAGCAACTAAAAACACTAATGCAGTTTTTTGGGTGTATCAACAGAGGCATAACATCCAGATTGCAAGATGTCATACTCTCACTGTGCACGGCATTGGTCAGGCCGCACCTGGAGTATTGTGTGCAGTTCTGGAGGCCTCACTTCAGAATGGAATAGGTGCAGAGGAGAGAGATGTGGATGATCAGGGGCCTGGAGACCATGCACTGTGAGGAAAGGCTGAGGAATTTGGGAATAGCCAGTCTAAAGAATAGGAGGTTCAGGGAAACGTAATTGCTCAGTTTAAGTATTTGAAAGGCTGTCACCTAGAGAAGGGCAGGGAGCTGTTCCATTTGTCAGCAGAGGATAGGACTCATAGTGATAAGTTTAAATGATGGGTGGAAAGATATGGCTGGATATTGGGGGGGGATTACAATAAGAATAGTTCAGCAGTGGAATCAGCTGCTTATGGAGGTGGTGAGATGCCTCTCACTGGCTGGACGAACACTTGGCAGGGATGCTTTAGGTGGCTCCTGTATTGAGCAGAGGATTGGGCTAAATGGCCTGTATGGCTCCTTCCAACTCTATGATTCTACAGTTCTAATTCCCCTTAGCCATAATGGGATCAGACAGATTCATGGAGGAGAGTTCTATCAGTGGCTTACTAGCCGTGATGACTCCATGTTCAGATGCAGTCAACCTCTGAGTCGCAGGGCCAGGGGGCAACATCATGGGAAGATCTCACCCTCTGTGTCCTGTCGTTGGACCTCCAGAGGAACTACTCGGCCACTGTGCGAGACAAGATTCTTGACTCGATGGACCACTGGTCTGATCAGTGGGCTCGTCTTATGTTCTTACGATTCTCCCTATTCAAAGGCAGTAACACTCTGAATACCAGTTATACGTTGGGGGGCAACAGTGAGTGAAGACTCTTGGTGTTTTCTTGTGGGCATCCGGCTGGCAGTCATCAGGAAACACACAAGTAAGGCTAAGCGGAGCCTTGGTCTGATCCAGCAGGGCTCTTCTTCTGTATTGAGGGTTGCCCGGCCGAGCCTGACAACCAGTGGGAGGGCTGGGGGCCAGAGACACAGGGGGCATGCAACAGCAACGGCGCCAGCACCACTATGTCACAACCCATCACTGTGTCACATCCCTATGTGACAAACTCAGACGTGACAATGGGCAGCTCTAGGAATCTCTGGAAATTTCCAGTGACTCCTACGGCTACCTACTGTCACTTGCGGGCTGTGCCCAGAAGTGATATGTTGGCAGAGGGGACACCGGTGTTTTGTTTTTCTCTCCCACCTCTGCTTGGAGTGGTGGCAGGAAGTGGCATCATTCAGCTGCCTGGCAACCCCTAACTGTAATCTAGGACACTGACATCCCTGTTAAATTGATCAAGAGCTAAGGCTGAGGGGCAGTGATTTGTCCTTGGCTGGTCAGTACACAGATACTAAAAATGTGACATGAACATAGATCTGATCTTTTTTACTGCCGCGTCTGGCCCAATAATTGGTTGAGGGTTGGGTTGACTGTAACTTCCTGGTACAATGAGTGGAGTCTGCGATGTGTTGGCTGTCAGTGCACACGGAAATTCCCAAGTGTTTGCAGGCCACGAGGAAGAGAGCTATCCGAGAGTTCTCAGGGGCATTGTAGACCCATTGCCAGGGTAAAAAGTTACTCCTCCCTGCCGCCACCCTCTCTCCTTATTTCTGTCATTATTGAAATCGAAATCATATACCGGGGTGGCCAAACTTGCTTAACGTAACAGCCACACAGAATAAATGTCAGATGTTTGAGAGCCCCAAGATATGAACAAATATTACACACACATTTTTACTGGGGAAAATATGCATATTTGCTTTTTATTAGCGTTAATTTGGACTGTGTGGGAGCCACATGCGGCTCCTGAGCTGCAGTTTGGCCACCCCTGTCATGTACTGTGGCTCATCCTTTCATGACACTAATCTCACAACCCTAATCAGATACGTTTCTTTCCATTTCTGTTTTGATTGACGGGACTGGGAACCAATAAAGCACCTTTTAAATGAGGATCTTCTGGTTACCAAAAACAGGAGAAGGATTTTTGTACGTACATACATACATATATACAGGGCTCTTTTTGTAGAAAAAGCCCAGCAGGAACTCATTAGCATAATAGGCCACACCCAACAGCAGAAACTCATTAGCATATTAGGCCACAACCCTGACAGCACAGCTCATTAGCAAATTAGGCCACACTTACCAGAAGTGTGGTCATCCAGCCACACCCACCTTTTGCTTGTTATTCTGTTTACCTTGTTTGTTGTCAAAACCCAGGGCTTTTTTGTAGCAGGAACTCCTTTGCATGTTAGGCCACACACCCCTAATGTAGCCAATCCTAATGAGTTTCTGCTGTTGGGTGGGGCCTATTATGCTAATGAGTTCCTGCTGGGCATGGCCAGCTCGGGAGCCAGCCGGAACTCCGTTCCTGTGCGTTCCTGCCCAAAAATAGCCCTGCATACATACATACATACATACATACATACATACATACAGGGGCTCAAAATGCCATCATGGTCCAACTGGTATTGCCTATCTGAGTTTCCCCCTGTTCAAGAGGTTTTCTGTGTTCATCTTTATGATCCTGAAAAAGATTATCTTGTTTTTGTGGCTATGCCAGTACGCCTAAAAGAGGGCAAGAGGCAATTTATGGGAATTATTGTTTTAGGAAAGTGTTCATTACATGTAACAGTCCGTGAACTTTTTTTTTTTTTAAGAGGTACATATGCTTCACAAGAAAGTTATGCTTGTTCCTATTGGAACTTCTCACAAAAGTTATGAGGAAATAATTGACTTTTGTAAGCTGGAAATGTTGACAGCCTACCTGAATGAGGAAGGCTGTCTGTGGCAAGAGGGCATCGTGTTCGCTGACCCATAACTGCACCCTGCTTGCGCAGGGAGAGACCGCTTTGGCTTCTGTGAGTTGCTTCAGAGTTTCAGAGCAGGAAAATTATTTTATTCTGCTCACTGTCAAAACTCTGTGCAGAACTGTGTAGTTTTGCCCGTCCCTAAAGGAGTGCTATCAGGTTTCGTGTCCAGAACAACAACAACAACAACAAAAATTGAGGTGAAATTGGAGGTTTTTCTACACAGGTGAAATGTCTAAAGAACTTCAAGGGAAGCACAGGAGAGTTTCAGTAAGACTAGCAAATTCTTGGTGTGTACATGTGTGACTCCCCGAATCCCTAAGCAGCCTCTGTTTGGCCCAAGGCTAGCTTTGAGGTGAATTTGGAAGGTCCCTGAATATCTGAGGGATACAGTGAAAGCAAAAACAAACAGAAAAAAACCAGTAATGAATGTTAATCAACATATTCTGGATTCCACTTGTTCCTTCAAGAGAGGAAATTACTTGTCTCTCACAGATTTGTGCGTGGTTTCTTCTCCTTCGTGACTCCCCCCTCATCCATTCTTATGAGGGGGGATACACGTGAAAAAAAGTGTACTAGCAGTGAAAGCAAAAACAAACAGAAAAAACCCAGTAATGAATTTTAATCAACATATTCTGGATTCCACGTGTTCCTTCAAGAGAGGAAATTACTTGCCTCTCACAGATTTGTGCGGGTTTCTTTTCCTTGGTGACTCCCCCCTCATCCATTCTTATGGGGGGGGGGATACACGTGAAAAAAAGTGTACTAATGGCCGATGTGTATGCAGCATTGGGGGTGGGGTTTAGGATTGCCGCATCTGGGTTGGGAACTATTTGCAGATTTTGTGGGTAGAACCTGGAGCGGGAGAGATTGGAGGAAGGGCGGGACCTCAGCATGGTACGATACCTTAGAGTCCATCTTCCAAACCAGCCATTTTCACCGAGGGAACTGATCTCTGTCTGGTGAAGATTAGCTGCAAAAGCAGATCTCCAGGCCCAACCTGTAGGCTGGCAACCCTAGTGGGGTCTGTTATTGGATTTCCCCATATAGTTTAAACTTTAAAAGCAGCCGTAGGGCTGATGATTTGCATTAGGACTCTTGGCCATAGGTGGAGGTATAACCAATGTTCCCTCTAAGCTGTGGAGTCTTGTGAGCAAAAATTCTACTTTGTGAGCTACTGGCATTAAGGTGGTGAGTGAGCAATTTGGCCACTGCATACATTAGTTTGCTCTGGAGCCCTCCTTCCTGAGCTAAGACAAAAATGTGTGATCCAGAGGCTAAAAAACTGTGAGCTAGCTCACACTAACTCAGCTTAGGGGGAACACTGGGTATAACCCTTCCTCTTCATTACTATTAGTTTTCTAGGTGCCAGGACGCAAAAGCATTCTGGTGGTGGCACTCTCCAGAACATTCGACACGCTCCCAAATTGGTTGGTGCCCTGGTGTGTCAGTCACAGGGCGTCTGTCTACACTGGCTGCGTTGCTGCCTCTGTGGGCATCGTCCCGCCCACAGAGGCGGCACCCGGCATCTTGCCCTCTTCTTCGAGTGGACGGACGGGTCAAATGCTCCAGCATGTGCGGGCCTGAGCCCCAGGCATCCTTTCTCAAGAGCGCGTAGCCAGCCGGGCTGCTTGTGACCCGATGACGAACGGGCCACCTGCTCTGGCTTGGGGGGGGGGGGCTGCGCGCGATCCTTGTGCTGCACCCGCACCGCCCGGGCTGCATGCAACCCGGTGACAGACAGGCCGGCTGCTCCAGCGCGCGCCACTGCACATAGCCGCCCGGGCTGCATGCAACCCGGTGACCCGAATCCGGCTGCTGTTGCCATCCAAGCCCGAGCCCAGCTACAGGTTGCCGCCTGGGTTGCGCCCGAACAATGGACGCGCCGGCCACTCCAGTGCATGGGGGGGCGGTCAGGCTGAGCCCGATCCTGCTGCCGCTGCCGACTACCAGCAGCTGCCTGGCCTCTCACTGGAGAGGCTGCTGCAGGTCACTCGGAGCCTGCTGGCCACGCCCAGCGAACAATCTGCTCCCTCGCCCCCGGACTCCGAGAGGGGGAGAGCGGGAGACCAGGGGTGCCTCCGTCATGCCGTGCTAGGGTTCGTTGTCTTCCTCCACAACGGGTTTTGCTCCTAGTATACGTATAATTCCCAAGTGTCCTTCCTATCTGTGAATGTCTAAAATCATAGATTACCCTAAACAGATGTTTCAGCAGACTTGGGGAACCCCCTGGGTATGCAGAAAAATCTGACAAACAAACAAACATTGGGGTGTTTAAATTCTCCACCATTTTTTTAAACAACATTGTACACTTATCTTGAACAGTCCTCTTGGCTCCTGCTTGGAGCTCTGCCAGGTGAGCTGCCAAAGGTGGGGGGGCTTGGCAGGCCACCTGGAGCAGCTCCAGGTAAGCCACGGGGTGTGTGTGTGTGAGAGTCTGTTGACTCACCTGGAGCTGCTCTGAGTGAGCTGCAGAGAGCAGCAGGGGAGAGACTCTGCTGGCTCACCTGGGCAAGCCACTGAGAGTGGCTATGGAGGGGCACCTTGGGGGGGGAACAGTCAGAGAAAAAGAGAGAGTGCGGGGGGTTGGGGGCAGAAAAAGGAAGAGAGAGTGATGGGGTAGGTGCCAGAAAGAGAGCTATGGCATAGGAGACAGAGAGAGTGACAGGTATGGGGGAGAGAGTAAGAGATGGGATGTCGGGATGGAGAAAGAGTGAGAGGCAGAGAAGTAGGGGAAGAGAGGAGGAAACAAAGGGAGAGACTTCCCCCTCTTCACAGGTTTCTTGCGGGTCCCCACTTGTGTTACAATATCGCTCATCTCCACCCCCACCAAGATTAATAGTAGATTGTAGAGAGATTTCTGTTTGAGCAAAAATGTGAGTAAAAAAGAAATCCCCCCCCCAGGCTGTGGCCCCAGTCTAACTACACTTCACCCCATGGCTGCTTTATGAATGATTTTGTAAAGGACAAGGGACTGTAGTTCTATACTACTGTGTATAGTTCATTGTAAGTAGGATCCTGTTTATCTAATTTCTGAAGCTCTTGGTGTGTCACATGAATACTTACGTTGTGTTACAGTTCTTTCCAGTGGTTCCAGACGTCGAAGTTCCTAATGCCTTGATTATTGAGTGTCCTATTTATTTATTGTACATTAATTTAAAAAAAAAATCACATCAAGAGAGCCAAGCAGGGATCCTCAGCAATTATTTTTATTTTAAAGTATTTATATACTCACCTTTCTCTGGCCGTCCAGTGACTCAAGGTCGGTGTTAACACAATGTAAGGCAGTTTGGTAAAGCGACACATCAACATCGTGGTAGTTTGCCCCTCGGTTATCTGAACAGAAAACATTCAA
The DNA here is from genome assembly GCF_001447785.1 of Gekko japonicus. Classification (NCBI taxonomy): domain Eukaryota; kingdom Metazoa; phylum Chordata; class Lepidosauria; order Squamata; family Gekkonidae; genus Gekko; species Gekko japonicus. Next base: position 630,446 of record NW_015161966.1, read on the forward strand.
AGGAAGACTGCTCATTTCCAGGCGTGGATCGGAAGGGAGAGTTGTCACTTCTTGTGCACTTGTGGAGTCAGTAGAGCACGCTCCCTTTCAAGGATGCCATCTCTCTCTCACCTGTCTGAAAATTCTCTCCTGAATGACCCGGTGCCGACAGCGGTCTCGTATTCCAGTCAGCAGAAGGATCATGGGGCCATACATTATGAATGAAGCTGGCCTCGGCTGTGCTGTCGAGCGCTCCAGATGTGAACAATAACATATCAGGGCAAGTCACCTGTCTGCCGCAAGTCAGCATATCGTGGTCCCCCGAGGTGGGGAGGGGGAATAACAGACAGCCTTCAGATGAGTTTGCTTGGCAGCCAGCTGACCTCAGCCTCCGGTACTAATAGCTGATCAGGAACCATCTGTTGGATGAAACTCAAACTATTAAGCACCTTTTCTCCCCCCACACCCCCCAACTGTCAGGGATGATCTGGAGAAGCCCACCGGGGAAATAAAACCATCAGCCGCTGATTGGAATACTGATGGTCACCATTTAGCGGTGGCGCTGCAGGACATCCCGATCACGCCTGTGTTCCCCGGCTGACTTCTTTTGATGCAACAGCCATTGACTGCATCCTAAAATGGCTTGATAAAATACGGCCTGGGTTCCCTGCTCTCACCGTCTCGGATTCCCTAGCTAGGAAGTCGAGTGTTGATAACAGACGACCGGCCTGCATGGGTACACTTTCCCTAGTGGTGGCGGTGAAGCAGAGAGCCAGTTCGGTGTAGTGGTTAGGAGCGCAGACTCTAATCTGAGGTGGCAGTCACACGTGTGAGATAACTCGGGGCGGAAGCAAGGCTGTTCCCTCCAGAGAAAATTGACCCACAGTTGCACAATCACACAGTCCTTGGAAGCTGCGGGGGCAGCCCGCCACTGCGTGATCAGACGTACCGCTCGGGTGAGTCGGTGTTTTGTGGGTTTTTTGCTGTTTGTTCCTGATGCACTTAAACGGGTAATCAATGAATCTCATCTCAGCACTGAGGGCTCCCTATGGAGTGTGCGATGATGCACGTACTGTGAAGGGGGGGAAATGGTAGGGCTGCCAAGTGGGGGCGGGGGTCAGGTAAACCCCCGCTTTGGAGGCCCAATTTCCACTGCCACAGAATTGGGCCCCGGGGGGAACTCCGCCCCCCGAAGTGCAGTGTGGCTGCGTCACCAGAGGTGACGCAACCACGTCGATCGCGTTGGGGATGTGGCCTCGATCGTCGGAGGGAAAACTCTATGGTTTTCCCTCCGGCGATTGCGGCCACGCCCTCAACGTGATCGATGTCGCACGTCACTTCTGGTGATGTGCTGGCGGTGCGCGCGCGCACGTCCACCTACGGCTCCCGGAGCTCGGCGAGGCTCCCCCGCCACCAAGGTAAATAGACTTGGCAACCCTAGGGAATGGCATGGAGTTGGGATGGCCCGATCAGACCATCCCGACGCCATGAGAGCGCACTGGCACAATCAGATAGGGGAAAGTCCGTCTGTGGCCCGTAGCAACCCGTTTGCTACCGGACTTTCCCTGGTGTCTTTTAACTCTGCTTCTCCGCCGGAGCAAAACAGGTTGCCGATGGGTGTGGGGTGCTTCCCAGAAGTTTGCGTCTGACTGCACCCTTTAAATCCGCCTGGCATTTGTGCCTATGGCGGGGCTAATTGTGCGTGTGATCGCAGCCTGGGAGAACCAGGCTTGATTCCGTGCTCCTCCACAGGCAGCTGCTGGTGTGACCTTGGGTCAGTTACAAGTTCTTTCAGAGCTGTTCTTTCATGTGCAGTTCTCGAAAGAGCTCTCTCATCCCCACCTCCCTCACAGGGTGTCTGTTGTGGGGAGGGGAAGGGGAAGGGATCGTAAGAGGCTCTGAGACCCCTTTGGGTAGTGAAGGGCGGGGTATAAATCCAATCTCTCCTTCTTTTTCTTCCCTTTAAGCTGTGCATGTGAGTGGCTGCTCATTAACACAGGAAGCCCCACTCAGCAGTAGTCTGGAGCCACACAGGGTCTTGCACGGCTCGTTGCCCATTTTAAGATTAAAGCAGTTATATTTTGCTCAGGATGTGAACTCCTCTGCTCAGTAGGGGAGGGAATAGAGGGAACACTGGAGCAGGTTACTCCGTCCCTGTCCTTCTCTTCTTTCCGAGGATGCTGCCCATCTTTATTTATTTAGGTGTACCTTCTTAAATGATCTGGTTCGAACCTGTCATTTTAAGCTGTTCTCCACTGACAATGAAATGTCCTTGATTCCTACTCTTGTCTTAATACAGGGGTCCTCAGCTTGGTGCCCATGGTTGTCATGGTGGCCACTGACACCTTTCCTGATACCCAGCAAGTCTTTTTAGAAAGTAAGAGGGGCCCCGGCAGGACTATTGGCTGTTGGAGATGCAGATTTTTACAAATGTTGCTTTGACAGCAGCCGCCACCACAGTTTGCTGTAATGGCTAAGTGTGCGGACTCTAATCTGGGAGAACCAGGATTGATTCCCCACTCCTCCGCATGCAGCTGCTGGTATGACCTTGGGTCAGTTACAAGTTCTTTCAGAGCTGTCCTCTCAAGAGCAGTCCTCAAAAGAGCTCTCTATCTTCCCCACCTGCCTAACAGGCTGGCTCCTCCTCCTGCAGCCATTTTGTGGCTGTGCCCAACTGCACTTTGTCAGGATTACCAAAGTACCCACAGGCTCAAAAAAATAATAATTGAGAAGTCTTATTGGCTTCCTTGGGCTATTTCAGGTAACAAAAAATAGGACCAGTGAGCTGAATCCCTTGTTGATGCTCCATGATCTCGATATGAATAAGGTCTGCATGCCCCTAGGTCAGCCGTGAATGCCGACATGTCTGTAGAGGAGTCTGTAGCACACGCATTGTCGGTCTTTAAGCATTTACAGGCAGCATCCAAGTGAGGCTGTTATTGCAGCTGTCCCGGCAGCTGTCCCCGTGTGCCCAGAAGATTCTCCAGTGGAAAATCTGCATTCTTTTATTTTTATTTTATTTGCTTTCAATTTATATCCTGCCTCACCCTGTTAGTCGCAGGGGAGAAAGTTGGAAACCACCGCCTCATTCTCTGGATCCCAACTGCTGAGTCTGAAGGACATGCTGCTCATTATAAAATCCCAATCAAAGACACTTCTGTACTGGAAATATGCAACTCATATTCATGAGACTTATCTGTAGCGATTAATACATGCACTGTTTGCAGGCAGGAATTGCCTTCCTCTTGTGTGTGTACCTGTGTGTGGTTTAATGTGCTGAACACCCCCAAGAGCCAGCTTTTCATGTGGATCATGAAAGACTCAATACAACCAGGGTGGGTGGGGGGTTCTTCTAATTGTATGTGTTGGTGATTTTCTGTTCTTTATTCCTTTGTCGCTAACTGCATTAATGGTTGGGAGCTTATTTGATTTACCCAGCTTTTGAGTTTATAAAAGCGAGGCAAAGGCCTTTGTATTTGGGGAGGAAAGAATCCTGGTATATCAATTTTCAGCATAATACATAAGTTCAGTGGCAGCACTTCAAAAACCCCAAACAGCTAAATTAAAATATGGCTCTCTCTCTCCCCCCCCCTCACTCAGCATCGATTGATGCACACAATTTTCTGAACATCTGTTCAGCTGCTACCCTATTAAATCTAACTTACCACCAATGTCTGCACATTAAAAGATGGATATACATTTAAAATACTCTAATTGAGCCTAAACATTGTTTCATTACCCCTGGATCATAGGAGGAAGAACAAAGGCTGTAATTGTTTGTGGAAATCCCAAGCCGAATCCCTAACACGTTGTTTACGTTTTGTGTCACCTCCCTGCTGGCTCCATGGTAGATGGAGGGCCATCAAGTGAGGCAGAATTACAGGCTTATGATCATTTGTATCCACTGGCTATTATAGCTGTTGATAGAATGCCATTTCCAAATCCAAGGCTGCAATCCTATGATGAATTACTTGGGAACAAAACCCATTGTATCCAGCGGGATCTACTTCTGAGTAAATGTGTACAGGATTAGTATGCATGTCAGAAGTGGGTTTTTAAAAAAATATAATGGAGTATATGCAAACACTATGGAAATACAAGGAGAAAAGAGAAATGGTTGATGTGTTTGAACAGGTATAGAAAAGTACACATTGTGTACCGAGGTTGCAGTCATGGAAGATAAATCCATCAATGGCCAAAAACAGCCTATTTACATATCTGGGGGGGGGGAGATTGGATTTATACCCCACCCTTCACTACCTGGAGTTTCAGTGTGTCTTATAATCTCCTTTCCCTTCCCTTCCCCTCCCCACCACAGACACCCTGTGAGGTAGGTGGGGCTGAAAGAGCTCTCTCGAGAACTGCCTTTGAGAGAACAGCTCTGAAAGACCTTGTGACTGACCCAAGGTCACACCAGCAGCTGCATGTGGAGAAGTGGGGAATCAAACCAGATTCTCCCAGATTAGAGTCCACGCTCTTAACCACTACACCAAACTGTCACTAGCCAGGACAAACAGGAAGGCGTCACTCTGTCACTTCATCTCACATCTCTGGGGCAAGGGATGCTCGGTTATCTTGGTGCTTGGGGGGGTCAACAGTGGGAGGGCTTCTAATGTCCTGGCCCCACTGGTGGACCTCCTGATGGCACTGGTATTTCTGGCCACTGTGTGATACAGAGTGTTGGACTGGATGGGCCTTTGGCCTGATCCAACATTGGCACCTCTTACGTTCTTATGTTCTTATGTTTGTTTATGATCTGCCTAAGGGGGCATTGGATGGCTAGCCCAATCTTGTCAGATCTCAGAAGCTAAGCAGGGTTACTTTCTGGATGGGAGACCACCAAGGCTTGTGAAGTGGAGGTAGGCTGTGGCAAACTACCTCTGAATGTCTCTCGCCTTGAAAATCCTGCAGGGTTGTCATCAGCCAGATGTGAGTTGACCGCAAAAAAGAGGGGGTGGGGGCATCTCTTCGGTGCCTGATGGAGACACAGTGCAGGATTGGATGGACTGTTGACTTGAATTAGCAATGCAGTGGTTTATGTTCCAAACCCAGATCCCCCCTGATTTCTTATGCACATGTTCTGGGCATTCACTGTCTTCTTCATTGTTTTTAATAGCCGGCAGGATTTTGTGCATGTAATCCTATTTTTCAGAACATCCCTAAACAATGGGTCGAGAATCTCCTGCTTACACTGAGCTCTGTGCATGCATCACAGTTATTGGTCTTGCTTTTGTCTGGCATTTAACGTGTGTGTGCGCATTTTTATTTTTGTGAGCCTGCTTCATATAATATATTGTCTTAGCAGTAAAGCTCACAGTACATTCCAGTTTCCACATGCATGTCTTCTTGTCAAGATATCATTGCCACACTGCAACCTCCATCCACTCTCCCTAGGAGACAAATCAAGATGGGTACTTGTGTTACTGCACAACAGTGGAAGACAGCAAGAGTCCAGTAGCACCTTAAAAACTAACAACATTTGTGGCAGTGACTCATGGAAGCTCATGCCCTGCCACAAATTTAGTTAGTCTTTGTGGTGCTACTGGACTCTTGCTCTTTTTCCATTCTCCCTGGAAGCTAAAATGACTAAACAGGGGGTATTGTGCATTGGACAAATTATGAGAAGACAAGAGCCCTTGGGAAAGTTGAAGGCAGCAGGAAAAGAGGAAGACCCACCATGAGATGATGATGATGATGATGATGATGATGATGATGATGATGATGATGATGATGATACTTTCAGTTTATTAATTGCTTTCCCCAGTGGGCTCAAAGCGATGTACAGTTACACATTTTAGACAGGGGACTAACAATGTTCATAGGGGATAGGGAAGACATTTAATTGCACACACTGTCACTGCACTGTGTAAACGTCTTCTAGCTTGGCTCAGTCATTTTCCGAACGGCTGCTTGTCGACCATGCTTCAGGACCCATATGTCACATCGCCACACTGCCACCGCCTGGCCGGTAACATCCACTGCAGGGATTTCTGTAGCCGAGAAGTTCTTCTACCTTTTTCCGACCTCGACCAGGACCTCCCGACCGTCAGCTAACACCCTCCCACAAGAGATGGGTTGACTCCAGCAAGGAAGCCACAGCCCTCAGTTTGCAAGATCTGAGCACGGCTGTTAAGGACAGGGCATTCTGGAGGCCATTCATTCATGGGGTCACCATAAGTCCATAGCATCTTGATGACACTTAAAACACATACCTGACCTCCATCCACAAAATGACAAAATCTCAAATGCTTAGTAGTCTGGAACAGCAATCCTAAAGACACTTTCCTCGGAGTAAGACTCACTGAATGACATGAGACAGACTTACTGATGAGTCGTTCTGTTTAGGATTGCTCCCTGAGCTCTTTTGTGTGTGGTTTGTGGTATCTCCCTGGTGGCATGACTAGCACCACCGTTTCCCCTTTCAGGGATTGTCTGGGAAGATATGTGTGGCCTGGCCTTTCTGCCTATTCTTCGGGAGCAAGCAGGGCTATTTTTGGGCAGGAACGCACAGGAACGGAGTTCCTGCTGGCTCCCGAGTTGGCCACGCCCAGCAGGAACCAATTAGCATAACAGGCCACACCCAACAGCAGAAACTCATTAGGATTGGCTACATTAGGGATGTGTGGCCTAACATGCAAAGGAGTTCCTGCTAAAAAAAAAAGCCCTGGGTTTTGACAACAAGCAAGGTAAACAGAATAAGAAGCAAAAGGTGGGTGTAGCTGGATGACCAGACTTCTGGTAACATGGGGTGTGTGGCCTAATATGCTAATGAGCTGTGCTGTCAGGTGTGTGGCCTAATATGGTAATAGGTTTCTGCTATTGGGGGTGGCCTATTATGCTAATGAGTTCCGGCTGGGCGTTTTCTACAAAAAGAGCCCTGGCCGAGCAAGGATAGGGTTGCCAGCTCCATGTCGGGAAGTTCCTGGAGATTTTCGGGGTGGAGCCTGGGGAGGTCAGAACGGGCCTCAGTGCCGTAGAACCTGCCCTCGAGAGCCGTTCGTTTTCTCCAAGGCAGCTGATCTCGGTCTCTTGCAGATCATTTGCAATTCCAGGAGATCTCCGGGTCCCACGGAGGATGCCAAGCCTAGGCAAAGAGGCCCCTTATGGGAGCTCTCCTATTACTTCCTTTCTCACATTCCTCTTAGTAAGTGATGTATTCACCATCTCCTTCTGCGTCATGTTCTAGCTGGGAACGCCTACTCTTGTGTGGTTTTCTCAGTTTTTAGAAATGAAGGGAGGATCTCCAAATGCTGTGAGGGAGCTGATTCTGCCAGTAATAATGCCAGCCCCATCTCTCTCACTTTTTCTTTTCCTGAAATGCATAGTTCGGCATAGCCCATATCCTGGCATCATTGCATGCTGTGCTGGGGGAGTGCCCAGTATCCTGGCCCTGCAGGCACGAAGGATGTTAACGTTTGACATTGTGGGGAGGAGGAGAAGGCATCTGACATGGGATTGTTGCTTGGGCAGTAGTCCCCCTAGGCTAGCCCCCAGCCTCTGAATGTCAGTGTGGGGAGGAGGCAGCGTTGGGGAAGGTCTTGGCCTCTGTGCCCCTTTTTGCTAGCTTTCCAGGGCAGCGGGTTTGGCACTGTGTGAAACACAATGCAGGAGTGGATGGGCCACCGGTCTGATCCAGCAAGGGCCTTTCTTGATCTCTTTGTCCCTGTTACAGGGGCCAGCTGACTGCTCCCCTTGCAAGGGCAGTGACCAACACCAGTCTTATCGATTAAAATCATTTTATTGTGTATCTCATGCATTCAAAGGTCATTACTCACAGACGCTTGATGAATGGCTTACGGAGTGCATCCTAATGGCGAGAATCTGTTGTAAGACTTTGGTGTGTGGGGGGAAGGATGATTCTACATGCATCGCTAAATGCTGATTGTTCTTAACTGTCCTGGATGACTCCTCTATACTGGACCCAGTCCAGTCCAGCTTCCACCCTGGCTATGGGCAATGCTCCCTCTAAGCCGTGGAGTCTTGTGAGCAAAAACTCTACTTTGTGAGCTACTGGCATTAAAGTTTGGAGTGAGCCATTTGGCTACTGCATTGATTAGTTTGCTCTGGACCCATCCTTCCTGAGCGAAGACAAAAAATGCGTGAGCCAGAGGCTAAAAAACTGTGAACTAGCTCACACTAACGCAGCTTAGAGGGAACATTGGCTGTGGGAAAGAGATGTCTCTGGTCGCCCTCATGAATGACCTTTGGAGACATCTGGACTGAAACGGGTCAGCACTGCAGTTATCACTAGATCTAACGGCAGCATTCAACGAGGTGGATTACGACATTATGGCCCACCACCTTGCCAAGGTGGAGATACGAGGGACTACTTTGCTGTTGCTCACCTCCTTTATCCACAGATGGGGGCAGAGAGTAGCAATTGGGAAGAGGGTTTCTCCGTGCTACCCTTTGATGTGCAGCGTCCCACATGGGCCAATCCTCTCCCCTATGTTATTTAACATCTACATGTGCCCCCTTGCTCAGTTGGTCCAGAGGTTTGGACTGGATTGTCACCATATGCTGAAGAGCCCCAGCTATATCGGTTGACGGACAACCGACCAGATACCACCCCAGAGGTTCTGGCCAGAGCACTAGAAGCCATGGCTGGCTGGTTGCAGCAGAGCCACGAAAGACAGAGGTCCTGTGCCTGAGCCATGGAGGGGGGGGTTAGGGATCCAGCTCCCAGCCCTAAGCGGGCGCACTGACACCAACGGTAAGGAGTTTGGGCATATCTTAGATGCCTCGCTTTCAATGGAGGCTCAGGTCATGGTCGTTGCCAGAACAGCTTTTTACCACCTCTGGCTAGTCAGGCAACTGGTTCCCTATCTCGCGACCTAGCCACAGCAATCCATGCAAGGGTCACCTCCAGGCTGGATTACTGTGACTCGCTGTACGCTGGGCTGCCCTGAAGGTTGACTCGGAAACTCCAACCGGTTCAAAATGCAGCGACGCAGGTCCTTACAGGGGCGCCTGTTAGAGCGCATATCCAACCAGCACTCCGCCAGCTGCATTGGCTTCCAGTGGCGTACCGCATCCAGTTCATGGTTATGGTATTAACCTTCAAAGCCATGAGTGGTCTGGAACCTACATGTCTACAGAACTGTCTCTCCCGCTATTTCCCTCAAAGAGTGCTAGGCTCATCAGAACAACAGCTGCTGACGGTCCCCGGCCCTAATTACATCCATTTAGCCTTGACATCCGGCCTGGTGGAACACTCTCCTGAGTGAGATCAGGGCCCTACAGAATCTGCTTCAGTTCCCCCAGGGCCTGTAAAACGGATATGTTCTGCCGGGCCTTAAAGACAACGGGTTTCTCGTTTTCTAACCTCCCCTGCTCCACCTTTTGATCTGGTATGCTCAGCGACTGCTGGGGGTGACCACCCACGGCCCTTTCTTAATCTTGGACACTTTATAGACCCATTGGAGCATGCTCCAAGGTTTATGGACCATCTTGGTATGCTTAATTTTGTAAAACGGTAAAATTGTCGAACATTTTCATTGTTTTCTCTGTGTTTTAATTGTTGTGAGACACCCTCACCCCTGAGTGGAGGGTAGGCTTGCCAAGTCCCCCCGGAGGGCAGGAAAAACCCCGCCCCAGATGCCGTTCCCCGCCGCCGGCGGATCGGGCCCTGGAGGGAACCCCACCCCCAAAGTACGCAACGTGCACGTCACCCGGAAGTGACGCAACCACGCCGGGCACGCTGGGGGCGGGGCCACAGTCATCCGAGGGAAAACTCCATGGTTTTCCCTCAGATGGTTGTGGCCCCACCCCCAGCGTGCCCGGCATGGTCACGTCACTTCCAGGTGACGGGGTTGTAACGCGCGTGTACTTTGAGTGCGCGCGCGCGCTCCAGGAACAAGCCAGGAGCCCCCCGCTCCAGCAGCAGGTAAGACTTGGCAACCCTAGTGCAGGGAAGGGCGGGATAAAAGTCCAACAAACAAACAAACGGAACAGAAAAGACTCAAAAACTTCCATGGGCATTTGCTAGCTACAGGATATGGAGCTTATCTATCCAATCGGGAAGCTACTTCAGAGTATCTTACTTGAACTACAGCTACTGGCATGCACTAGTTTAAAGGCACAGCACTTATTTTCTGCATTAACACAGGCTACTTAATGTATATTGTTCCATACTCTGCCGAGGCAGTACATTCTTCATAATATTTAGTTCTTCCTTTTCTTGAAGGGGGGGGGACTGGGATGACAGTCTTGGTTCTGTGTTTCTCCACTGCTGGCAGATTTCATCTGGACCCCCCCACTCCCAAAAATATAGTAGTAAAAGCTGAGCAGGCGACCTTTTGCTTGTTAATGTGTGTTAAGACTCAGTGTTGTCTAGTAGGTAGAGTGTGAAACTACAACTGGGGAGCGGTGGGCCCTGAAAAGTACTGGGTTCGCCGCATGGAGGACTCGGATGATGGCATGCGTTTGCACACGTTTATTGTACTTAACATCTAACTGCCCAAACGGCCCTGCAAGGCCAACTATATACACACTCACCCAGCACACCCTTAGTCCCATTGGAGGGTTTGAATTTCCCACCAAAGCGGCTATTGGTTGGTGCCGGGGGAACTAGGATCCTATGTTCCTGTTGTTCAGGGGAGCTAAGCTCCTGTCTGTGCCGTGGACCCCTAGTGGCGGTCCGCATACATAACAGGCCCAAAGCTTCCCTCTGCCCTAATGCTTGCCAGGTGACCTTGGGACGGTCACTGTCTTGGGCTAACCCGCTTGCAAGGTGTGAGAATGAAATGGAGGAAGGGGTCCTTTGTCCCACTCAGAGCTCTATAGAGGATGAGCAGGAGGAAAAAAAACCCAAATAGTTCTCTGAGTCGTTCATTTCGTCCAAGGTACACTTGCTGATCTGTTTTGTGTGTGCCGTTGCCTCTCTTTTATTGCTTTTTTAAAAAGCATTTATGATTAAACTGCTTGTTTCAAGATGGCTGTAAGTGGCAAAAACACTGCATCGGGATGTATATGAACCCAGAGGGGAGTTGTGTTAGTCTATTGCCGTAAAACAAGTGGGGAGTCTTACGGTACTCTTAAGATTAAGTCGTTTTTATCCTAGCATAAGCTTTCATCAACTAGAACCCACTTCATCAGGTGCCAAGAATGTTTCTGTGTATGCGCGTGCGTTTCCCCACTGGACTAGCCCAGCCACTTTTGACAGCCACTGGAGCCTTAAAGAAGCTATAAACTCTTCCCTGTACCACAATCCTCTCCAAGGGATATGGATCAGAGAGTTACAACAATCAACCGCTGGATCTGAATAGAGGGGGAAGGACAGCCTGACAGACACAGCAAGAGCTCACAATAGGAGCCGGACTTCACGCTGGGAAATAATAGATGGCGACTGCAAAGGTAACCAGAAGGGAGCAGTTAACAAAGTGAAATAGAGGAGGACTGAGATGAAGAGTGTAGATTTGGAGCGGTTCTGGTGTTTGAGCAAATGGGATTTGGGGGGAAAGCCTTTGGGAAGCGGAGTGGGTGGGTGAGAAAAGTAGAGCAGCGATTCAAGCTCTGGATGTCCTCGGGCAAGGCACTGGCTTGGTCCGGGCAAAACACAGAACTGGTTTGTTTTAACTGGAGCTAGTTTGTGGAGCCCGGATTCAGCTCGCAGGTGATCATTCACATCCAGGATACTCCTATTTGCATATTTCATGAAACTGGTTAAGACAAATTATGGTTACTCAGGCCCTTTCCGCACTCCGATCTCATCCCTGGTTTTATCAGAGTTCAACTCGCAACACAATCCCTTGCATTCATCCCCAGGACAAGTGTGGGGCAAAACCGGGGTGACCTCAATGTAATGTGGAAACAAAAAATACCCCGAGATGATTACAGGGGTGAACTCGAGTGTAGTGTAGAATGTAAGTTCGGGGACAGGGTTGAACCAGGATTTAGGGTCTAGTGCAGAAAGGACCTAAATCATCTTCAGATCCTGGTTTGACGTACCCTGCAGGAAAAGAGAAACATGAGATGGGCTGACTCCATCGAGGAAGCCGAGGCCCTCCGTTTGCAAGACCTGAGCAAGGCTGGTAACGATAGGATGTTTGGGAGGTCATTAATTAAAGGTAAAGGTAAAGGTTCTCTTGCTCAAAAGCCAGTCGAGTTCGTTTCCAAGCCAAAGAGTCAGCGCTGTCCGAAGATGTTTCCGTGGTCATGTGGCCGGCATGACTAAACACCAAGGCGCACGGAACGCTGTTACCTTCCCACCGAAGTGGTCCCTATTTATCTACTTGCAATTTCTTGCTTTCGAACTGCTAGGTTGGCAGGAGCTGGAACTAGAGACGGGAGCTCACTCCGTCATGCGGCACACTCGGGTCTCGAACTGCGGAACTAATGATCTTCCACAGCCTGCAGTTCAACGTCTTAACCACTTGAGCCACCGCAGCGCCTCATTAATTCATAGGGTCTCCATAAATCAGAGCAACTCGACAGCACTTAAAACACACACATACAGCGTGTCCAAATATGGGGACACTGTATGTACACAATCATAGTAACCGTGGTTAGTTAAATAAACCAGGGTGCCTTATGACATCTGAATGGAACCAATGTATCTCAGCTCCAGTATTCCCAGTATTCTGGGAATTTTGGGACTTTGGGGTTATTTTTCTTGCAAAGGTGGGTGTAATAATGATTTTTAAGCATTGCGATTGCCATCTAGATGATAGCCAGCGTGGTTAAGAGCAGCAGAATTGAATCTGAAGAACCAGGTTTGATTCCTCGCTCCTCCTCTGCGTGAAACCTGCTGGGTGACCTTGGGCCAGTCTCCGTTCTCTCAGAACTCTCTCAGCTCCACCTACCTCACAAGGTAACTGTTGTGGGGAGAGGAAGGGAAGGCAGTTCCTTAGAGTAGAGAAAAGCGGGGTATAAAAAACAAACTCTTCTTTTAGATTATTATTCAGTAAATCTGCTGTACAATCACAAATGAAGATGAAGAGTAGAAATGGACTTGGGGGGGGGCGAGGACTGAAAAAAAGAATGTGTGAAATGTATAAAAACAGTTTCCTATGCATTCTGGGGAGGACCACATCTGCATATTTTTAAACTGGTGGCATATAAGGGGAACGGAACTCCCTCAGGCTCACCTTCACCCTTGATGTTTCGATCAGATATAAAATTGATCAAGCAGCGCTCAGTTTAAAAAAGGACAGTAGTTACTCGAATGTTTTGTACTGTTGGGATTTTAAATGGTTTTAATTATGTTTTATATTGGCGTTTGCCCCTATGTAAGCCGCCCTGAGCCCGCATTGCGGGGAGGGCGGGGTATAAATTGAATAAAATAAATAAAATAAATAAATAGTTGTGTTTTGCACTGTCGAGAGAATGCCACGGCGTTTAAGACATAAGGACAAAGGTGCCACAGCCTATGGGGATGGAGGGCATCCAAAGTGGCTATTGCAATTCAGAGCAACAGACTCCATTCATTGGAATTTATGGTTTAAACAGCACTTTTGTATAGGTGAGCGGAATTGATACCGTCTTATTATGTTACAACTGTGGATGTATGTTAATGTTTGGTTGGTGCCTAAGCGATTGGTTTGTAATTTCGGATTCTCAAGACTCAACCACCAAAATGGCTATTGTCATCTGCCTGGTGCACAGGAAACTAAACCCAGAAATCTCTAACTGCAAACAGGAGTTGTGGATAGTTAGATCTGTAGGGGGGATAGGGGGGCTTTGCACAGTCTTAGATCCATGACTCTAAGGCTATTTAAAAATGCGCGCACACACACACACACACAAACCCCTCTGTCGATGGTGCATGTTATGTATTGACTTGAATGTAGATACTGACATGCGAATCGCCTGATTGAAAACCAATGTTAAGCTTCAGCCTGGGCTAGGATCCTAATGTAACCATGAATCTTTCCACTAGTGGCTGTCTTGTGTACTATGTCGTCACCAGTAATGGCAAGGTGTAAGGCTTTGGTTTGAAAAGCGACTAGCATCTGTTCATCTTTTGAAGCTTAGTTCAGTGAATCTATTCATGTGATGCAACATTTCACTTTTCTTTTCTTTTTAAAATTCTTTTATTTTGCGTTTTTCAACTTTTACATATAATCATATTACAGTTTCATACGTTTGGGGGTTTAGTCATCTTTTTTCTTCGTACCATTTTACAACTTTTTGCCATTTCAAATTAAATTGTTCCTCTGTTTTACCCGCCAACGCCATATTAAGCTTATCCATCTCAATTACTTCATAAAGAATGTTGGTCAAATCATTCCTATTCGGTAACTTATCAGAGTTCCAATTCTTAGCAACAGCTATTCTGGACATTGTGATTACATATACAATGATACATTTCTCATTGAATGTCGGGTGTAACATTCAGTAAAAAGATTTCAGGTAACATCGCTAAATCTCTCCCTGTAATTTCTTTTATCAGCTGTTTAATGGTTTTCCAAATTTTTTGTATTTTTTCACATTTCCACCATATGTGGAAATACGTGCCAATGTTATGTTTACATCTCCAACAGGACCCTAAAACATTCATATACCATACTTTTCTTTTTTGACCTCGTGCTACTTCTATTGCTAAATTGTGGTCTGTATTTAAATATGAATCTAACCTTGGTTTGTCGTGCGCTACCAGTTTACGGATAAGATAGGAACATGTGTTGTTCTTCCACTGTGAAGTATACGAGCTGTATCCATCTGAGAACAGTCTTGGCCTCTCTGGAAGAGCCCTCACGTGCAGCCGCCGAAGCCCTTATCAAGTTTACAATTCATTTGCAAGGTCTGGAAATACAGACGGCTTCTTCTTATCTCCCCCCTCCCCCCGCTTTTTCATCAGACCTGAAGTTACCATTTGATGGAGAGTAGTAAAAGGTTATCCTCTAAAAATAACATTATTGCCGTCTGTATTCTTGTCCACCGTGATCCCATGTTGGAAGAAAATTGGAACAACCTTTGCACAAAATGAACCCACTCGGTAGTAACCGGATTGTAGAAGATGATTGGAAGAGTGATGATGATAACCTAGAGTTAGGGTTAGAGCAAATTAGGCAGAGGATAGATTTGGGGTATCACCATACAAGGCAAGTTTTGCTGTAACAGGGCCTCGCGTTTTGGTAAGGAAATCTGATATTTTAACCAGGCTCCTTTGGTTTTCTTTTATTTTAGTATATTTTTTGGAATCTGTGTATATTATAGGGAGGTAGCTAAGACTGCCCTGGTTGGGTGGGCCAGGGTAGCAAGATCTCATAGGATCCTGGAAGCTAAGCAGGGTTGTCCCACGTTAGTACTTGGATGGGAGACCACCAAAGAAGTCCAGCACGGACGGCTTCAAGAGGGGATTGGATAGACATATGGAGCAGAGGTCCATCAGTGGCTATTAGCCACAAGGTATAGATATACCCGCCAACGCCATATTAAGCTTATCCATCTCAATTACTTCATAAAGAATGTTGGTCAAATCATTCCTATTCGGTAACTTATCAGAGTTCCAATTCTTAGCAACAGCTATTCTGGACATTGTGATTACATATACAATGATACATTTCTCATTGAATGTCGGGTGTAACATTCAGTAAAAAGATTTCAGGTAACATCGCTAAATCTCTCCCTGTAATTTCTTTTATCAGCTGTTTAATGGTTTTCCAAATTTTTTGTATTTTTTCACATTTCCACCATATGTGGAAATACGTGCCAATGTTATGTTTACATCTCCAACAGGACCCTAAAACATTCATATACCATACTTTTCTTTTTTGACCTCGTGCTACTTCTATTGCTAAATTGTGGTCTGTATTTAAATATGAATCTAACCTTGGTTTGTCGTGCGCTACCAGTTTACGGATAAGATAGGAACATGTGTTGTTCTTCCACTGTGAAGTGCACAAGCTGTATCCATCTGAGAACAGTCTTGGCCTCTCTGGAAGAGCCCTCACGTGCAGCCGCCGAAGCCCTTATCAAGTTTACAATTCATTTGCAAGGTCTGGAAATACAGACGGCTTCTTCTTATCTCCCCCCTCCCCCCGCTTTTTCATCAGACCTGAAGTTACCATTTGATGGAGAGTAGTAAAAGGTTATCCTCTAAAAATAACATTATTGCCGTCTGTATTCTTGTCCACCGTGATCCCATGTTGGAAGAAAATTGGAACAACCTTTGCACAAAATGAACCCACTCGGTAGTAACCGGATTGTAGAAGATGATTGGAAGAGTGATGATGATAACCTAGAGTTAGGGTTAGAGCAAATTAGGCAGAGGATAGATTTGGGGTATCACCATACAAGGCAAGTTTTGCTGTAACAGGGCCTCGCGTTTTGGTAAGGAAATCTGATATTTTAACCAGGCTCCTTTGGTTTTCTTTTATTTTAGTATATTTTTTGGAATCTGTGTATATTATAGGGAGGTAGCTAAGACTGCCCTGGTTGGGTGGGCCAGGGTAGCAAGATCTCATAGGATCCTGGAAGCTAAGCAGGGTTGTCCCACGTTAGTACTTGGATGGGAGACCACCAAAGAAGTCCAGCACGGACGGCTTCAAGAGGGGATTGGATAGACATATGGAGCAGAGGTCCATCAGTGGCTATTAGCCACAAGGTATAGATAGGAACTCTCGGTCTGGGGCAAGGGATGCTCTGTCTTCTTGGTGCTTGGGCGACCACAGTGGGAGGGCTTCTGAAGTTCTGGCCCCACTGGTGGACCTCCTGATGGCACATGAGTTTTGGCCACTGTGTGACTCAGAGTGTTGGACTGGATGGGCCACTGGCCTGATCCAACATGGCTTTTCCTATGTTCTTATTCTTACATTCTTATGGTTGCTGTTCAGAGGCAGGCAATGGCAGGCAATGACAAACCACCACTGTTCATCTCTTGTGTTGAAAACCCTACAGTCGCCGTATATGTTGGCTGCAACTTGTCAAGAAGGGGGTGGGGGAAGCTAAAACCACATCAGGTATCTGGAAGCATGTTTTTTTTTTCAAACTAAAAGGGGCTGTGGGGAAGATCAAGATGACCTCCCAAATCTTTCCCTCTTCATGCCGGTTTGCCACTCTTCGCAGCAGGTACTGCAGCACCATCCTGTTTCAACTGTCATGTTGTTGTTTATGGGATCAAGCGAGGGGGGGGACAAATAAATGGGGATCACAATGTAAATAACATACTAAACACAAGGGACAATCACGGTGATATATAGGCTTCTGTACTTTATTTGGTGAAACTACATAAAAAATTCACAATTATCATTAACATGGGGGGAGGGGAACCCAACAATAACAACCATTAAATTAATCTTATATCACCATTTTCAAAAGGGCTCATCCTTGTGTTATAAAACAAGATGAGTAGCTAGTTGTAAACTCGTTTCGTGTTACATCTTTCGTTAACTATCTTCCTCTTTTTGCTCAGTGGTAATCTTCCGATTGTCACATTACAGCTTTTAGATAAGGGCTGGCTTATATTGTCATTGTTGTTTTTTTCCCATGTGAATGATAGTTTTGAAATGTGTGTGTAGTTTTACCAAATAAAGTACAGCAGCCTACATATCACAGTGATTGTACTTCGTATTTAGTATGTTGATTATGGGATGGCAACCATTAGGGGAATGGTAGGTGAATTAGTGATGTCATGATGTCTCATGATCAATAGGTAAAGGTAAAGGTTCCCTTGCTCGAAAGCCAGTCAAATCCGACTCTAGGGTTGCGGTGCTCATCTCCATTTCAAAACCAAAGAGCCAGCGCTGTCCGAAGACATTTCCATGGTCATGTGGCCGGCATGACTAAACACCAAGGTGCACGGAACGCTGTTACCTTCCCACCGAAGTGGTACCTATTTATCTACTTGCAATTTCTTGCTTTCGAACTGCTAGGTTGGCAGGAGCATGATCAATAAGTGTTACCCTAATACTTAATTGTGAGTCGGATTCAACTGGCTTTCGAGCAAGGGAAACCTTTACCTTTTTCCTTTTTAATACATAATGAGTATCCAGAAGGGAGGAGAATGGTTAGAGGTCATTTCGGGGGGGATCGCGGGGGAACGCAGTTCCCCCAGGTGAGGTGCGGAGGGCGGGGCACACGACGAAGCCCCACCTCCTGCTTCCAGCCGCCCCGCTTCTGGCCCTCATTCAGCCAGGAGGAGGCAGGAGAAGAGGGAGGGTAAGTTGCTTCCCCCCCGCCTCTCCCCACCCCTGCCTGCCTGGGGCCAGGGAGGGCCTTCGCGGGGCTTCCTTGCACTCCCGCCGGCCGGGACCATTACCCTAATACTTAATTGTGAGTCGGATTCAACTGGCTTTCGAGCAAGGGAAACCTTTACCTTTACCTTTTTAATACTTAAGGAGGAGAATTGTGGATATGCCCACCCTTACTGGCAGCTACTGCCCTACCCCCTGCACAACCCAGTAAAGGGCACTTTTCACAGGAGGTGAAAAAGTTTGTGGACGTTGCCTGGTGTTTCTAGGGATGACTGGACAACAACCGTGTTCTCCTCTATGTTTTGTAATGTGATGCATCTCTCTCTCTCTCCTTCTCTCTCTCTCTCTCTCTCTCTCTCTCTCTCTCTCTTGCCATCCAGTCACAGCTGACTTATAGTGACCCCATATCGGTTTCAAAGTAAGAAGCATTCAGGGACGGTTTGCCATTGCCCGCCTCCACATCACGACCCCAGTATTCCTTGGAGGTCTCCCATCCAACTACTAGCCAGGGCTCACCTTGCTTCGTTTCCGAGATCTTTTTTTAAACAAAATATTTTTCAAACAAACAAATGACGGACAAAGGAATGAAGCCATTGAGGGGACATAGAGACCAGTGCAACACCGTAATAACAAACACAAGGTAATTCGGGAACAGAGATTGATAGCAATGTGAAAGTGAAGTTCAGAAGTGCAACATTTTTAAAAAGCTCTTAACAAGTGAAGATCGAACAGAATTCAGACTAGACGTGTTCAGACATTTAATAGTCACAGCTTTACAGGGTGACTCTGCCAATAGTTTACAGTCTCGGTTACACATGACAGTGTTTTAATAGCATGCAACGGGGATGGACCTCGTCACGTCAAGCCCTCCCATGTTACGGAGTTGCATGCAACAGGGAAGTCAAAAATAAATGAGGTCATTATATATAAGGGTATGGTTATTAGTTAGATAGGAGACTGTTGGGAGCCAAAGAGCAATACATTTTTTTTTCTGACTACGTTCCAGTTTCCGAGATCTGATGAGATCCGGCTAGCCTGGGCTATCCTGATTAGGGCGATGCTTCCTCTAGAAGTAGTCAAACGAAGCTCCCTTCCCCATCAAATGACTGAAATATATTTACTAAATGAACTGGGCTGTCTGCAGTGCATGCTTCAGTAGCAAGACTTTACAACCCCCTTCCTTTTGACCTGACATTTTCACAGGCAGGCAATGCAAGGGAGTGTTGTCCCCCGTTGGCCGGAAAATAAGACAGGGAGACACTTGCCCCCGGGGCTGTGCAGTGAGTAGTGATCCACATCTCCGATAACCACAAAGGAGTTCCTGGCTCAGAGTTCCTTCTACAGTCCACTGACCAGTTGGCTTGGCCATGCATGCCGTTTGCATAAGGATTTTCTCAGGTAGAAAATCTCATCTATCCATCTCCGGGGGGGGGGGCATCATCTCCTGTTCCCCCCCCCCCCCTGTCAAATCCTCTGGTGTGTGCTGGACTTACTAATTTCCAATGTTATCTCATGGTTTGCGTTCTGTTTGTTTTTCAGGATCAGCTAGCTGGTCACGCAGCACAGTTGGTCATTCATGCGGTGCCTGTAAAGCCCACTGGTATGGAACAGATTGTGGTCTTTGGATGTTTTTTTTCAGAGACTCCAGTGCATTGTTCCATTAATTTGAGACTAGGGCCTGCTTGGGGGCATCTGTTGATACACATAACTCCCTCTGCCAATAAATAGATGATTTAGAAGGAGCAGGTGAGCACGTCCATGGGTTTGATCATGCAGACCACAAACACTGGCTCCGTCCGCGGGCGCAGGATTTTCATCAAAGGCCGTTCACAATAAGACAGACTTGTAGGACAGGAAACGACTTTGCTTGGTCTCACTGAATGTCCCCGATTGTTTTGAAGCTTCAGGTCTAGCAGTGTCTTCTTTGTTCTGAGATTGTTCTTTTGTACCTTCAGTTCGTTCTCTGTCCTTCATAGAGTTGCTGCCCCCCCCCCAGTCACCAGCAGGGGATTGGAGTGGGTAGGATTGCCAGCTCCTGATTGGGAAACTCCTGGAGATTTGGGGATGGATTAGGCCAGGGTGGCTCAGAGGCTAAGGTGCTGAGCTGCAGACCGGGAGGTCTGTCGTTTGGCAGTTCGAGACCAGAGTGCCGCGTGACGGAGTGAGCTCCCATCTCTGTCCCCAGCTCCTGCCAACCTAGCAGTTTGAAAGCAAGAAATTGCAAGTAGATAAATAAGTACCACTTTGGTGGGAACAGCATTCTATGCACCTCGGCGTTTAGTCATACCGGCCTCATGACCATGGAGAAGTCTTCAGACAGTGCTGGCTTTTCGGCTTGGAAATGGAGATGAGCACCGCCCCCTAGAGTCGGATATGACTGGCTTTCGAGCAAGGGAAACCTTTACCATGATGTTTTCTAGGCTTGCCAGCCCCCAGGTGGGAGCAGGGGATTCCTTGATTTGGTGGGCTCCTGCCCACCGCTGGCCAGCTAGCTGGTAGTGGAAGCCCTACCCCCAACAGCCGGCACTCACTGCAGCATCCTTGGTGTGATGACGTCACACAGAAGTGACATCATCATACCGGGGATGTTGCGTGCAGTGACATTGTCTTCCCCCCCCCCCAGAGAGCTCCCTCCCACCCTCAGCCAGCAAGAGAAAAGGACTTCGCATCCCTAGGATGGATGGGGAGGACAAGGACCACCGTGGGGTACAATGCCACAGAGTCCACCCTCCAAAGCATCCCTTTTCTCCAGGGGGACTGATCTCTGTAGTCATGAGCTGAGCTGCGATTCCGGGGGATCCCCGGGTCCCACCTGGAGTCTGGCACCAGTGTTCCCTCTAAGTTGAGTTAGTGTGAGCTAGCTCACAGTTTTTTAGCCTCCGGCTCACACATTTTTGCCTTTGCTCAGGAAGGAGGGCTCCAGAGCAAACTAACGTCTACAGTAGCCAAATCGCTGGCTCACAACTGTAATGCCAGTAGCTCACAAAGCAGCACTTTTGCTCACAAGACTCCACAGCTTAGAGGGAGCATTGGCTGGCACCCCTAGAACTTCCAAGATAGGACAATGCTGAAATAGACTATGCGGGGCTAGTTCCAATGCAAAAAAAACTCTGCACGTACCTCCATATTCAGGTGCCAAGTTTATCACACTATACAGCACTGAGGAGTGTGATTCTGGATTGCTTTATGGGACATCTGCTTCCCCGTATCGCAGCCACCAAACGGGAAAGCGTTTGAATTAAAATCTCGCCTTCTGCTCTCGGTTATAGGGATGTGACTTTTCTTTGGGTGGCTGCTCTGCTCTCCTCTGCCGTCGCCTTGCTCTCGTCCGGGAAGTTGCCCCAGTGTGGAGATGAGAGCACAGAGGCTGCAGAGAAGAGAAGGGGGCTCGAGAAGACAGGTCCTTTACTTCTCTCCATGTAATGGAGGCCGACAGCTCATCCTCCAGTCCCTCTGCAGCAGCTTATAAGGGGAACCACCTGCTAACCACAAGAAGGAGGAGGAGGAGGAGATTGGATTTATACCCCGCCCTTCACTTGGAGTCTCAAAGCGGCTTACAAACCCCTTTCCCTTCTCCTCAGTGTTCCCTCTAAGCTGAGTTAATGTGAGCTAGCTCACAGTTTTTTAGCCTCCGGCTCACACATTTTTATCTTTGCTCAGGAAGCATGGCTCCAGAGCAAGCTAATATATGCAGCAGCCAAATCAGTCACTCACAACTTTAATGCCAGTAGCTCACAAAGTAGGATTTTTGCTCTCAAGACTCCACAGCTTAGAGGGAGCATTGCTTCCTCTCCCCACAAGAGACACCTCGTGAGGTGGGTGGGGCTGAGAGAGCTCTTTCGAGGACTGCTCTTGAGAGAACAGCTCTAGAGCAGCTTATGACTGACTCAAGGTTACACCAGCAGCTGCACGTGGAGGAGTGGGGAATCCAACCTGGTTCTCCCAGATTAGAGTTCACACACTGAACCACTACCCCAAACCGGCTGCCAGGCAGTGCTCTTAGGCACTTTCTTGGAACATGAGGTCAGTGCCACGTTGAGGGAAGAGCCACAGGTAGCATATGTCTCCCAAGCCACTGGGTGAGTATCACTAGCCTACATCAGGGCCCCAACATTGTATCTGTGAGCACCATGGTGCCCACCAACACCTTTCCTGGTGCCCACCAAGTATTTTTAGAAAGTGGATGTGGTCAGATGGGGCTTTTGCCCCAGCAAAAGTTGTGGTGGGTTTCTAGAGTTTTGATTGGCAGTGTAGAAATTTTTTTAATGTTGCTTTGGCAACAGCTGCCAGCACTGCACAAGGATCTTCACTCTGTGTCTGAAGGTAAGCATTGGCAGCCATTTTGTGGCTGGCTCTGCCTCCTGTAGCAGCCATGTTGTGGCAGCCATTTTGTGGCTATGT
This sequence comes from Gekko japonicus, assembly GCF_001447785.1. NCBI lineage: Eukaryota > Metazoa > Chordata > Lepidosauria > Squamata > Gekkonidae > Gekko > Gekko japonicus. Next base: position 652,963 of record NW_015161966.1, read on the forward strand.
CCACCATGCTGTTCCGAAATTTCAAAGGCGCCCACAGGCTCTGAAAACTGGAGGGCTGTTTGGCCTAAATGCTCTGATATCTCATTCCAGAGGACAGAAGATCACTAGTAAGACTTGGGGGGAACCCACGGGCTCTGAAAACTACAGAAGATCACTAGTAAGACTTGGGGGGAAATGCTAGCACTGCATTCTTTCCTATCATATACCTATAGAGGCAGGGGGAAAGGAAATAAGGTGCTGCATATTTCTTTTGTGTGTGTGTGTGTGTGTGTTTAATGATAGGTCTAGAACACGTAGAAGATTAAGCACTCAGTCTTTACAGTAATGGGGCGAAAGTCTTGGATTGTGCTGAAGAAAGATGTGGGCTGCAGAACCTTTTTTAAAAACATTCATTCGCACGTAGTCGCTGCAGTTCATATACTCAAATAACCACGTAGGTGTGTACCACTGTCAATTACAGTGTAGTGACTCCCAGAAAACGCTCATGGAAGATGACAGTATTACCTAAGATACTCTATAAAAAAACCAGCACTCCCCTTAATAGCAAATAATTCAGTTGCATATATGAATTCACTCCATGTTTAATACATTCATAGGGGAACGTAAGAAACCCAGGAACTAAAATCAGGTGATGCAACAAACATTGGGTAATGGTGGATTGGCAGTCCCCAATGTTATGAGTTATTATTATATCACATGTCTGATGGCACATGAAGAAGAAGAGGAGGAGGAGGAGGAGGAGATTGGATTTATACCCCGCCCGTCGCTACCCAAAGGAGTCTCAGAGTGTCTTACAAACCCCTTTCCTTTACCCTCCCCACAACAGACACCCTGTGAGGTAGGTGGGGCTGAGAGAACTTTTTCCAGAACTGTCCTTGAGAGAACAGCTCTGACAGAACTATGGCTTGCCCAAGGTCATCCAGCAGCTGCAAGTGGAGGAGTGGGGAATCAAACCCAGTTCTCCCAGATTAGAGTCCACACACTTAACCACTACACCAAACTGGCTCAGGGGAGATCAAACTAAACAGTTTGGGAAATGGAGCCACTTGGAATAACTTTGTCCTTTAAGTAGTTGGAACTAATGTTGTATGAGCAGCCTTAACCGTGGGGCGGGGGGTGGTGGGGGGTGGGGGGTGGGGACAAGCACAAAGCAAAATTAGGACTGCAGTTTTCCCTTTGCATGCCAGATTTATCATGAGGGATTGCAGAAGACGGTGAATCATGTAATTTTGAGTCATGGGTCAGACTGGGCTTTAATGGAATAGCTGGCTCTATTAAAGAGCATGCAATTATGTCTGTCTTATAACTGTTGCAACCAAAAAGTGGTGAAGTTGTCTTATCCTCACCTCTCCCCATATTTTTGGATTAGGAGCTTCTGACAAAATACTAGGATTGCCAACTGGCACTTACCCTTCTGACGGGGGACTCCAGTTCGGCTCCCGGCGCCTGTGTGCGCCGCATGCACGTCACAGGGAAGTGACATCATGATGCTGGGCACGCTGGGGGCGAGGCCACAAACATACAAGGGAAAACCATAGAGTTTTCCCTTGTATGGCTGTGGCCCCGCCCCCAGAGTGCCCGGCGTCATAACGTCACTTCCCTGTGATGTGCACGCTGGGGCGGGGTTCCCCCCGGGGCCCGATTCCCCGGCGTCGGGGAACGGGCCTCTGGGGTGGGGGGTTTTCCACCCCCCGGGGGAATTTGGCAGCCCTACAAAATACACATTCTCAGATGGACTTTTTTTGACCAGTTAGCAAATTCAGGGCAACCCTAGATCAAACAGAAACAACATAAATGTTTAATAAAAGCTATTTATGCATTGCAGGCAGTTTTGGAATGGGAAAGTACAGCTTATAAAGATAGGTGGAGGAAATGCCTTTTAGAGAATAAAAATCAAGAAATGTGGGTATAAGGGGAAAATGTACTTAAAATCCATAAAGTAAGTCTTACTTTTCTTGAGAAAGAGGATTATGAAAATCAGTGCTGGTGGTACAGTAAGAAAGTAGGATCCTTCCTACACTTTTGGACGCATTGTCCAATTGCTCAGAAATATTGGTCTGGAATCTTTAAGACTGTGAGTGAAATTTTACAAACAAGGTTACCCTATGATCCTAGGATAGCCATCTTAAACATCCTCCCTGAAGAAGAGAATTCAAGATAAAACAAAACATATATTTGTGTTTGCTTATTTATTTATTGCATTGCAGCAAGAGCCAGTTTGGTGTAGTGGTTAAGTTTGTGGACTCTAATCTGAGAGAATGGGGTTTGATTCCCCATTCTTCCACTTGCAGCTGCTGGATGATCCTGGGTAAGCCATAGTTCTGTCAGAGCTGTTCTCTCAAGGACAGTTCTGAAAAGAGCTCTCTCAGGCCTACCTACCTCACAGGGTGTCTGTTGTGGGGAGGGGAAGGGAAAGGAGATTTCTAAGCTGCTCTGAGATTCCTTTGGGTAGTGAAGGGTGGGGCATAAATCCAATCTCCTCCTCCTCCTCCTCCTCCTCCTCCTTCTTTGTACAAATCTGGAAGGGGGGAGTACCATTAGATGGTGATATGGGTCTGTAAAATATAGTTTGTGATGTTTTGGGGGGGATTAAGAAGAACTCCGTAGGAAAATTTATTGAGATCTGACATCCTTTAATCACATATTGCAACAGAATCAGGTGTAATGAGGATGTTAACAAAGCAATTTTGAATTACATATGTACAGATTTGCAAGTGGCCAGATGGAGATTGAATATGGGAATTTGTTGGGTATGTATAATATTGGAAGGAAGATTTGTTGGGATTTGTTGGATACTTTGTTAACAGCTCATGTGTATAGTTACGTTACTGAATGAAACAGATGTATTTACTGTATTATTTGTGTGGGGGGTTATTTTTTTAAAAAAAACAATTGTTTCCAGCTGGTGTGAACACGAACAGAATGTTACATCATTGAACAGTGCAGTCCTAATCAGAGTTAACCCTTCTAAATGCAATGACTTTAATTGGTTTAGAAAAGTATAATTCAGTTGAGGGCTGCACTGTTATACCTGACTATTAAGCACTTTTTAAAAGAAATGGTTACCTACCATAGACAGTCTGAGAATAACTGATGCATCTAATGAATTAATAATCCTGAGACTTAAAGAAGACAGGTATATCAATTCTGCTAAGGTAAGATGCAGGGCTATTTTTGGGCAGGAACGCACAGGAACGGAGTTCCGGCTGGCTTCCAAGTTGGCCACGCCTAGCAGGAACTCATTAGCATAATAGGCCACACCCAACAGCAGAAACTCATTAGGATTGGCTACATTAGGGGTGTGTGGCCTAACATGCAAAGGAGTTCCTGCTACAAAAAAGCCCTGGGTTTTGACAACAAACAAGGTAAGCAGAAGAACAAGCAAAAGGTGGGTGTGGCTGGATGAGCACACTTCTGGTAACATGGGGTTGTGGCCTAATATGCCAGTAAGCTGTGCTGTCATGGGTGTGGCCTAATATGCTAATGAGTTCCTGCTGGGCTTTATCTACAAAAAGAGCCCTGGAAGATGTATAATTACATGATATCCCATCAGCTGATCCGGATCCGGATCCACAGATCCCATTTGTTGAGCACAATTTTCATTAAGCACCAAGTTCCCATAAGCACTTACTATTTTTTTTAAGCAATTGACTTAAACTGGAGTGAAATACTGATTCTGATTGGTTAATGCCACTTGATTGCTTCATGTAATTACACCTTCCTTTCCTATCAAGTCTGGAGTTTTTCACTTGCAGTGCAGTCCTATTCAGAATTACTGCAGCCGAGGCCGATAGAAATCAATTGGCAGAAGTAACTCTGCATAGGATTGCACTGTAAATCTCTTGATTTATTTCCTTAGTGGATTTAGGCAGTGGCTCTAGGATTGTCCACGGGAGATAATTTTAAAATATGCTTAATGGGCAGGGATTGGAAGACTTAGATGAAATAGAATATTCTCTCCAACGGAAACCAACATTTCTTGGGATTCGGCAAAGCTTAATTAACACATTCGTCCTCTTAATTTTCACAATTGCTTCCCTTTACTTTTAGCCTCCTGCTGCTCTTGCAAAATGAATTGCCAAAGGAGAGATGCAGTTCTTACAGAATCTCCAGCTAAGCTGGAAGGAACAGGGTGGAGGACGCTGGTAACAGATAAAAAGAAACATCACTTGCAATATAATGCTTGCACCCACTGGCCGGCTTTGGGAATGATTCCTATGCATCCGTGTTGATGAAAATATTTGATCCATGTGGGTCATCATGCATAATATTCAAAGGTAATCCCTGGGAATTGGTTCTGGTGTTTGGGGCTGGTGATTTTAATCTTCCAGTTGATGGGATTGTCTTTGATCCAGTCCTGCTGCTGGCCCCTGCCAATTAAGCATTTTTTAAATTGAAAAGGGGAGCGGGAAACTATCTGGGAAACCATACTGAGGACAAAGACTTATTTATTATGAGGAAATAGTCTTTAATGCATTGCCATCATTGGTCCTTTCCACACTTGGATCTCATCCCTGGTTTTATCAGAGTTCAACTCGTGACACAATCCCTTGCATTTATCCCTGGTTATAACAGCACCCGTATATCCCAGGACAAGTGTGGGGCGAAACCGGGGTGACCTCAATGTAATGTGGAAACAAAACAAAAAAAAAACACCCTGAGATAATTACAGGGGTGAATTCGAGTGTAGTGTAGAATGTAAAAATACCCCAAGATAATTACAGGGGTGAACTTACGTGTCGTGTAGAATATAAGTTCGGGGACAGAGTTGAACCAGGATTTAAGGGCTAGTGCAGAAAGGGTCATTGAATGCTAATTGCAGTTATCGCTTATAAACGAGATAGGTGAAACATTCGGCAGCAATCTTGAGACCCAAGAACCTCAAAATTTCCCTGCTCCTCTCTTCATATTTCTGGCCAGGATTTGTGTGTGAATGTGTACCTCTAATTAGACCAGGGGGTCTTCCCTGAACAGTAGTTTGGAACCACTTCAACTTGTTTAAAAGGTAACAATTCTGATTTAATCTGTATGTTTGTAGAGGATAAAGACCCAGATTAGGGTGGAATAGAACGAGAGTAGATGAAACTGCTTCAGATTGCGTCCGAGAGTTGGCCCTAGCCCCTAGTCGGTCCTTGATTTAACAGCAGATAGTTAAGGATTTTCCTTGACCTGGATAGCCCAGGCGAGCCTGATCAGATCTTGGAAGCTAAGCAGGGCTGGCCTTGGCTAGTATTTGGGTGGGAGACCTCCAAGGAAGTCCAGTGTCATTACATAGAGGCAGGCAATGACAAACCACCTCTAAATGTCTCTTGCCAGGAAAACCCTAAGTCAGATGTGACTTAACAGCATTTCTCACAACCATGTGACGCTTCTGGCCAAGATTTGGCCAATTGTGTTCTTGGAAGACTTGTGTTTGGAGATACAAGGGACAGAGCCTGGGACCTTCTGCACCCAAAGCATGAACTCTGCTACAGAGTTCTGAACCTCCCGCCTTGCTTGATTAAAGTATCAGTACGCACCTCTTGAACCAACTGCACAATTGGTAGTAAATACTGCTAGGATTCTTTATGACCTTCCTGTGTGGGTGGCATCTATGCTACTGTCTTCGCTGGAAATAACATTCTACTGCTGGATGATTCCAGCGGCTTTAACACTGTTTACACGGGGAGGGATCTCGCAGATTTATGTTTTTTAATTAAAGGTTGTTACATTTTAATTAAAAAGTCCCATTATGTTGCCAACATTATTTCTTCAAAGACGAATTCTACGCTTTACTTACTTATAAACACAAAGCAGAACGGATGCTTGCCATTATGTTTGTTTCCTTCCCGTATTCTATGGAGGTCAGGGTGGTATACATGGTGTTATTCCTTTTTATGCTCACGAAAGCCCTGCAAAATGGATTTGAGGTGCCCAGTCAGTAAGTTTATGGGTAAGGAGACATTTGAACCCAGACTTCTCCAATCCAAGTCCATCACTCTTATCAATTATACTTGGAGTGCCCAAAAAGTCAGTTCTTCTCCACTGGGGGACCACGAGCTTCTTTTTGGTGGACAACTTGGCATTTGCTTGCTGCAAGAATTTTTGCAAAGAATACTATAAGCAGGGGACATTGATCTGATCCAGCAAGGTACTCAGTGTGGTATAGTGCTTAAGAGCAGCAGACTCAAATCTGGAGAACCAGGTTTGGTTCCCCAATCCTCCACATGAAGCCAGCTGGGTCAGCTTGGGTCATTTACAGTTCTCTCAGAGCTCTCTCAGCCCCACCTTCCTCAAAGAGTGTCTGTTGCGGGCAGAGGAAGGGAAGGCAATTGTAAAGCCAGTTTGGTGTAGTGGTTAAGTGCGTGGACTCTAATCTGGGAGAACCGGGTTTGATTCCCCACTCCTCCACCTGCACCTGCTGGATGACCTTGGGCAAGCCATAGTTCTGGCACAGCTGTTCTTGTAAAAGAGCAGTTTCTGTCAGAGCTCTCTCAGCCCCACTCACCGCACAGGGTGTCTGTTGTGGGGAGGGGAAGGGAAAGGAGCTTGTAAGCCGCTCTGAGACTCTTTTGGGTAGTGAAGAGTTGGGTATAAAATTACTGTTAAAAGGCTGAGTGTGTAAATTTAGAACACTTTATACAGAAGGCTAAATCAACCCTCCATGGTACTATGCAGTATCCCTCATACTGCATGTGGCTCACAGAGCTTGACACCATGGCTGTGTATTGTAAGAAGCCTCCAGGTGACTGTAGCAGCTTCTGCTGGAAGAGCTATCAAATGGCTAGAGCTATCTGTAGACAGCCTTCTTCCAAGCCTCTTATTGAATCACCAATGGGAAAAACTCCCTCTCGGCATTGCCTGGAAGCTTTTTTGATTCCATCAGCGATGGACAAGGAACTTGTGCTAGGAAGCTTCTGCTAGTCAAAGAAAAAGGCAAGGAGGAACATAATATTAATTATTTTAACTTATCGGTAGAAGCCGTGATTCTTGGGAATAGAAAGATGTCTTGAATTCTGTGAACACAGATATCACAATGCAATATACTGGGACCCTGATTATTTGACACGTTTGAAGAGATACGTGAATTACTGATGAATTTCCGATTGTTCCAATTATCTTCTTGGTCTTTCAGCAAATCTGGTAATTCTATTCCATGTCAGCCCCATCTTTTTCTTTTTTGCTGTCAGCCATATTCTTGCCGAACGTCCTACAGTTTCTAGTTGCAAATGTTGTCCTTCTGATATTTAAACCAGTCTTTGTCATTTGTTCGATAGTGTGATATGAATTCCAGGCTTTGCATATGTTAAATTGCTAGGTGGCACTTAGCAATGTATGGTTCCCCATCTGCTGCCTCCATTTGGCACTTGGTGCGTGGACGATTCGATTCTAAAATGTTATGATGCTGATTTTCTGCGTTTTGCGTGCCAGGTGGAAGGAAGCCATTCCTCAAAGGATGGGGATGAGCTATGGAAGAGGCAATAAATATTCCAGAATGGCTTGAAATCTTTGTTGTGAGGGTCTTGGGACGCCATCATTCCGCTACCGAGAGTGATCCATATGTCTGCAAATTGATCTTGATCTTTATGGCGAACTATTTGTGCGTTGTTGGGTATGATGATGGGTGTTCCAGTCTGATAAATTGAGCCCGCATCTTATAATTAGGCACAATTCTTTTTTTCCTGGCTGCACCAGTCATCCCATGAGTGCATATATCTGTTTTGTGGGCAAACTTGTCAGTCTGTGTCTGTTTATCTTACTGTTTGAGTAGTGTCTTATGAATGTTGTGTCTCATTTCCCTTTTATTCAAATATGCATGAGGCCATTTGGAATCCAGTAAACATAACCAAGGCTGAGTTCAGACTGGCAGTTTGCCCCGATATAGGCACGTGCCAAAAACGTTTCACAAACGGATTAAAGGGCCGGTTCACACAGGCACAGCTGTCCGGCGTTCCCCAGCCGTACTCAACCCATCTTGTAACGCTTCCCTCTCGAGTTTAAAAAATACCAGGTGAAAGTGGTAGCAAACTTTGACTGACAGCCACTGTCTGGATTCAGACACATTTCCCATTCCCTGCAACCTAAGATCCATTAATGGGAGATCCCAGGAACTGAGCCAGGGACTTCTGCCTGTGTTCTAGTTTGGTGTATTGGTTAAGTGCGCGGACTCTAATCTGGGAGAACCGGGTTTCATTCCCCACTGCTTCACTTGCAGCTGCTGGATGACCTTGGGCCAGCCATAGTTCTGTCAGAGGTGTTCTTGAAGGAGTAGTTTCTTTCAGAGCTCTCTCAGCCCCACCTACCTCACAGGGTGTCTGTTGTGGGGAGGGGAAGGGAAAGGAGTTTGTTAGCCGCACTGAGGCTCTGAGTGAAGGGCGGGGTATAGATCCAGTCTCCTCCTCCTCCTCCTCCTCCTCCTCTTCTTCTTCTTCCTCCACCACAGTGCAGTAGTGTTGTCCAACACACAGAGGGTGCATTCATCAAGGTTGGGTGTGTTCCACTGTCACACTGTCAGAGGTTTTGAGACAAGGATGCTTCAGTGGCACTGTGATTAATTGCCAGAAATGGGACCTGGTAAGCTGTTCTTCCCTTAGGTGCCACCATGTCATCACCAAGCCTCCACTTGTGTTGGCCTTTATCTGGCCTCTCTGTTTTGAGGCTGGGACCGACTCCTCTGTTAGGCATGGATGTGACCAAGAAGGATAGTTTCTGCAACAAAGATCAGGTTGAGTAGCATTAAGGCTGAGCTGATCACACTTACTGAGAAGTATGAGCATTTCACTGACGGAAGTCGATACCCCTCTAGTATTAGGCAATCAAACGATTAAGCAGGATCTGTCTAATGATTACACCTAGTTAAATAGACCCAAAGGATCCTACTTCATTCTTACACCTATCAGCAAAGACCTAGGCTCGTATTAATATTTTTTGCTAAGTTCATAAGAATGAAAGAAGAGCCCAGCTGGATGAGACCAATGGTCCATCTAGTCCAGCATCCTGTCTCACATAGTGGCCACCAGTTCCTCTGGATGTCCAACAGCAGAACACAGAGGCCAAGGCTTTTCCCTTATGTTTTCTTCTGGCTCTGGGATTCAGAGGTTTAGTGCCTCAGAATGCGGAGGTTCTCCTCAGTCCCCATGGCTAGTAGCTATTGATAGACTTATCCTCCAGGAATCTGTCTAATCCCCCTTTTAACCTTTTTTTTTTTTGCTGTGGCCATCACTACATCCTCTGGCAGCAAATTCTACATTTTCATCACTCTGGCTGTAAAGTAGTATTTCCTTTTGTCCATCCTGAACCTACTGCCCATTAGCTTCATTGGATGCCCTCGAGTTCTAGTCCTTTGCGAGAGGGAGAAAAATTTCTCTTTGGCAACTCTCTTCACTTCATGCATAATTTTAGAAACCCCTATCATGTTCCCCCTTAGTCGTCCCACACTCTTCAGCCTCTCCTCATAGGGAAGGGGCTCCAGTCCCCCTCTGTACTTTTTCCAGCTCTGCAGTGTCCTTTTTGAGATACAGTGACCAGAACTGCACACAGTTGAGACTGATCCTATTTGTGCTGGCTTAAATTTCCCAGTGAATATCCCAGTTTAGTAAGGAATGCCCCCCCCCCCAGGGTTAGCAACAGAGTTCCTCCAAAAGTGGCTGGATGCCATATGGTAAGCTGGAATCCCCCCAGTACAGAACACAGAGATTCACTTAATTGAGATTCAGATTTGGTATAGATTTGCATAAAGATTCATAAAGAGCCAGTTTGGTGAAGTGGTTAAGTGCGCGGACTCGAATCTGGGAGAACCGGGTTTGATTCCCCACTCCTCCACTTGCACCTGGCTGGATGACCTTGGGCAAACCGTAGTTCTGATAAGAGCTGTCCTTGAAAAAAGAGCAGTTTCTGTCAGAGCTCTCTCAGCCCCACCTACCTCACAGGGTGCCTGTTGTGGGGAGGGGAAGGGAAAGGAGTTTGTAAGCCGGTCTGAGACTCCTTTGGGTAGTGAAGGGTGGGGTATAAATCCAATATCTTCTTCTTCTTCTCTTCTTCTTCTTCAACTATTTGTGTGAATGAAATACAAAGAACAAAACAGTGCTCAAGGATATAGAAGTAATAAAGTATTGGTTCTTGGAACATCTGACCCTAGATAGTAAAATAGGCAGGCAGGTTATATTTTTACAGAAGACCAATGGTTGGGCAGGTGTGGAGGGATGGATTTGATCAGAAGTTACAGTCTCTCTGCTCTCTGACAGAATACCAGGATCAAGCATATTAATGCAAAAGACAGAAATAAATACTTTTAAGAATCTTGGGTTCAAAAGTGATGCAATGGTAGAACTGCTTGAGATACAGAACTGACCTAGTCTGGACTATGAGAAATGGGCACTCATAAGGACTTCAAAAGCAATGCTTGTTGTATTTATGACGTATCTCTATAATGGTTTTTATGTGCTGCCGTAGTTCAAAAAGAATACTAGCTGTTCAGGTGCTACTCTAATATAGCAATTGCTCCGTCTCCATCGCTGCGTTGCATGATTGTTCCACTTTCTTCCATTTGCCACTTCCTGAATGGCAGTATTGATGAACTGCCTTCGTAAAGATGAATGGGGAGGGGGGGGAAACAAACATCTGTACAGCATTCATGCCACTCACCGTACATCCAGAGAACGTCCGGGTGCCATGCAAAACCAGATGCCATAGTTTTGAGGCTTCACAGAAGTATTTTTCAGACCAATACAAATTTCACAAGCATTGCCATTGAAGCAAATATGGAGAACTCTGATCAGGCCAAGTACCTGCGGGAACTCCAAAGGGAAGTAGAATAACATTAATGACTCGTTCAATTCAGCGGGTTTTCTTTTTTTCAGAAGCAATTAAGGTCTGGTTTGCAGAAACTATGAAGGAGGCCTCTCCTCTGGGTAAGAAGCCTCTTTCTTACTGTAGCAGCTACCGGTTCCAATAACCACTTCAGCAACTTGTTGGAGAGACCCCTTCTAGATGAGTGCCATCTGCTCACTCAGCTTCCTCCTGGCAGCACTTGGCTTTTCCTTTGAACATTTCTTCTTCTTCTTGGTCCTTTGCTGCTGGGGGAGTGACCCAAGCAAGCAGGCCATGGAGGAACTGAGTGGAATTTGAAAGGGCAAGGAGAGTTCTCTGCAGGTGGGAATTGACAGCTGCTACTGTGACCTAACATCTCTTCCTGGACTTTTGTGCGAGCAGGATTTATGCTGCTGCAGGATGTCTTCTAACAAGAAATCCAGGCTGAATTTGTAGGTGCCTGCTCAGGTATAACACCTGCAGAAATGGTGTCTAAAAGAATTAGCAGGATTTTACAGAGGGGTTGACACATCCCCGCTTCAGTCATGTGGCAGAGGATTAGACGAACAAGTTCCTCCAGCCAGAGTGGTATGGTGGTTAAGAGTGGCACATTCTAAGATAGAGAACTGAGTTTGATTCCCTGCCCCTCCACAGGAAGCCGGCTGACAGAACCCAACTCCTCCTCCTCCTCCTCCTCCTCCTCGGGAATCCAGGCTGAATTTGTAGGTGCCTGCTCAGGTATAACACCTGCAGAAATGGTGTCTAAAAGAATTAGCAGGATTTTACAGAGGGGTTGACACATCCCCGCTTCAGTCATGTGGCAGAGGATTAGACGAACAAGTTCCTCCAGCCAGAGTGGTATGGTGGTTAAGAGTGGCACATTCTAAGATAGAGAACTGAGTTTGATTCCCTGCCCCTCCACAGGAAGCCGGCTGACAGAACCCAACTCCTCCTCCTCCTCCTCTTCTTCTTCTTTCTCAGTTTGGATCCCAGATGGAACAAACAAGTGAGCAATGACTTAATAAAAGCTCACACACACACAAGACTTTAAGGTGCTACTGTATTCTTGCTCTTTTCTATTGCTACAGGCAGACTAACATGGCTACCCATCTTGATCTAAGGCTATTTGACTCTAATTCTTTTTTTTTAAAGCTATTTTTGTTTGATTTGGAGTCTGAGCACTTGGAGAGCCTGGGTCACTGTGCCTCCCTGTTATGTCATTAGGTTCTAGGGCCCCCCCGAGTTCTCCTTTTCCCGTCTCTACTTCCACCCCACCTTATCTGCCCCATTGTTGAGGAGTAATACAGTGATGGAGAAGAGAACATTCTTGCAAGTCTCTTGCTCTCTTCCCCTTTCCTGAGTGTAATCGGGCAACTGTGGTCTCCGAGAAAGGCAGCCATGAAGGAGCTGGAGAAGATGCTCATGTGTAAGGATGTTTTGCTGGCGATCGAGATGATTCATGTCGTACTGTTCCCCGTAACTGTGTGTGAGCGTGAAAGCCTGACAATGAAGAAAGCTGACAGGAAGGAAGTTGATTTGTCTGAAATGTCGTATGGGAGGAGAGTTTCATGGACAGTCAAAAAGACAAACAAGTGGGTTCTAGGTCAGCTCTCCCGAGAAGCTAAAATAGCTAAACTGAGGACATCCTACTTTGGTCACATTAGGAGAAGACAAGAGTCATGGGAAAAGACAGTGATGCTAGGAAAAGTTGGTGGTAGCAGGAAAAGAGGAAGACCCAACAGGAGATGGATTTGATTCTGTAAAGGAAGCCATGGTGGACCTCAGTTTCAAGACAAGAAGAAGAAGAAGAAGAAGAGGAGG
>NW_015161966.1:665899-671552 GCF_001447785.1 Gekko japonicus
CGGCGACAGAAATAAAGAAGGAGAGAGAGAGAGAGAGAGAGAGAGAGAGACTGAGACTCCAGGATGCCTAAAAGTTTCAGGCATGTGGGGAACTACAGCTCCCACAGTGCACCAAGGGAAAGGAAGTGGTAGCATCAATAAAGATGGTAGGAGGCCACTCCAGGCATTTTCTCTCTTCTCGGTTTTTCTAGCTGAAAAAGGAGAGAAATTCTGCAGATGAGAAGCTTATCTCACTTTGAAAGCAGACTTTCCAAACTGCTGAAGCTGATACTCTGAGCCGAAAGACGGTGGATTTAAGAGGAGAGTGTTTTGTTCCCTCTGCCAGCTCCATAGAAAACGGATTAGAACGATTCAGGCAATGAGGGATCTGATAATCTTTGGTTTACAAACAGTGTGGACATTTCAAAGCCGGCCCCATTCCTGACACACTTTGCCGTGCCCTTTCACTTCAACTTGCATCCAGACCTCGTGAGATCTCCTTCGTCCATTTTAAAGAGGAAAGAAAGACCTGTAATGTAATAAATAAGAAGTTCACCTTTCTTCCTTCATAACCTCTCCTCAGGCAACAGCAGGAACTGTGTGGGGGAGTCAAAAAAGAAAGAATATATCTCCCTAGACCCTCATAAAACTCAGAGCACAGCAACCAGGGTTCACACAAACAAGCCTGTTAAGTGACATAATTGTGTAGTCACCGCCTGGGACTGAAGATGAAGCAACTGCTGCAAAAGATAGATTTCCACTCATGGGAAACGCAGCTGGAAACAGCTTTTGGAGTAAATACGCATTATCTAGTTTTGCAGTAGAGTGAGGATGAGGTACTTCAGCAGTATTTTGAGGTACCATGAGGTAGATTAGTAAGGAGGCATTAATGATCCCTTCAGTAAGAATTCCAGGAACATGCCAGTTCATGCCAGGGACATCCCAAAGGAGTTTGGTGTAGTGGTTGAGAGCGGCGGACTCTAATCTGGAGAACCGGGTTTGATCCCCCACTCCTCTGCATTGCAGCCAGCTGGGTGACCTTGGGTCAGTCACAGTTCTCTCAGAGCTGTTCTCTCAAGAGCAGTTCTCTCAGAGCTCTCTCAGCCCCACCCACCTCACAGGGTGTCTGTTGTGGGGAGGGGAAGGAGATTGAAGACTCCGAGTGAAGGCGGGGTATAAATCCTCCTCCTCCTTTCAACCTCATGGTGACCCCAAGAAGTTCGACCTCGTGGGGTTTTCAAGGCAAAAGGTGAGCAGAGGTGGTTTGCCGGTTACTGTCTTCTGCATAGCAGCCTCAGCGTTCCTTGGCCGTCTCCCATACAAGTACTTACACAACTTAGCTTCTGAGCAGCCCTGATGAGACTGGCCTAGTAGTAGCAGTAGTAGTAGTCGCCCTCCCTTCAAGCTCTGGGTTTTGGCACCTGGGGTTTGGCCACTGTGTGACACTGAGTGTTGGACTGGATGGACCATTGGCCTGATCCAACATTGGCTTCTCTTATGTTATCTCTTAGCGTTATTTATGGGAGTTAATTTTGAGAAGAGTACCAACAAACCCAGTATGCATTTGTGTTTTTTATATGCTTTAAGAAGGTGTTGTCACCGATGAAACATGTGACACCACTAAGCCACGGCCTCTTTCCAGTTACAGAGCCTGCGTCCATAGGGCTCCCTGGGGCATGTTCACTCCATGGTCCCTCCTGGTCATGCCGTGGTGCCCAGGGGCTGACTGCTCAGTGCCAGCCGGGCTCCCGGTCTGATCCAGAACAAGACAGCTGCTTGTAAAATTACATATTCTTGTAAGCAGCCCCGCAAGAGTGAAATATGCCAATGAAAACACATTTGCTGTTTCTGCTGACACTTAACACGACATTATGAATGGACGTATTAGCTTTGGCACTGTGACGGCTTGTGATATGCTCTCTTGGATTTGGTATACACACTAGGTTAGGGGGAAGAAGGGGGGGGAGTCTTAGGCTACCTACAAAAAAAAGGTTTTGTTTTTAAAAAGTCAATGATCTGCTTATGAGAAATGGAGACCTACTGATGGAAGCTGCAGTCTTGTTGATAAAAAATGGATTTCCCATAGCCGTGCCGATAGCGGTGGGATCTAATTGGCCTGAGTTTACCCCTGCTGACAACCCTGCATTCATTGCAGCCCTTGCTGGAAGAGCCGATCAATCACTAGCTCGAGTTATCTCTCACCCATAAGGATGTGCGATTAAAGCACAGCCCTGGCCTGCTCCAAGGAAGGGGGTGCCTGCAACTGTTATCTGGACTTTAACTTTCTGGAAGAAGATGGTAAAATGGCAGTCTCCAGTGTGCGTGTGTGTGTGTGTGTGTAATTTATTGAATGTCTTTCTGGCACCAAGTAGAGTGTGGAGGTCTCTCAAATGGCTAAGAGAGGAGAGGAGAAGATGTGATAACTGGCTATCCATGCACATCAGACTGTTTTGGGAGAAACATTTCAGACCTTCTGCCCGGAATTACCAGGGTTGGCTCCAGTCCTCCCCAAACTAGAGAACATTTGAGAAGCCCAAGCCAAGTCAGACTTAGACAGTTGATTAAACATTTGTATTGACTGTTGGTCATTGAGTTATCAGTACCTTGCCAGTCTGTCTGCTGATGTTCCAAATGGCCATTTCTGTGGCCTGTGATACAGCACACTTGCATTTAACCACTCATTTACTCCGGCATTTAACATCTGCAATAAGAAAAACCACTTTTCTTCTTGTAACAGCCTCATTACCAGTTCAGCGGGGCTTAATCTACGCATGTTTCTCTGTTCCTCGTTTCCATGCTGAGAGGCAAGCAGTAATCCATATTCCTATAGGGGCTGTAGAATAAATTTGTATCCCAGTAAGGAGCTATAGAATGCATTATCTCTGAAAAGGCTACTCTAGCCCAACATTTCTGTCCAGGAGTCACATTCCATTCCAGACCTGGCTGAACAGGACAATCAGAATAACTATCTGAATATTCAGGAAGGCTGGTCATCTTCCAGAGAGAGCTTGTTTGATGTAGTGGTTAAGTGTGCAGACTCTACTCTGGGAGAACCGGGTTTGATTCCCCACTCCTCCACTTGCACCTGCTGATGTGACCTTGGGTCAGTCACAAGCTCTGGCACAGCTGTTCTTGAAAGAGCAGTTTGTGTCAGAGTTCTCTCAGCCCCACCCACCTCACAGGGTGTCTGTTGTGGGGAGGGGAAGGGAAAGGAGTTTGTAAGCCACTCTGAGACCTGAGTGCCACATGACGGAGTGAGCTCCCGTCTCTGGTCCCAGCTCCTGCCAACCTAGCATTTCTAAAGCAAGAAATTGCAAGTAGATAAATAGGTACCACTTCGGTGGGAAGGTAACAGCGTCCAGTCATGCCGGCCACATGACCACGGAAACGTCTTTGGACAGCGCTGGCTCTTTGGCTTGGAAACAGAGATGAGCACTGCATCCCTAGAGTGGGATTTGACTGACTTTCAAGCAAGGGAAACCTTTACCTATTGATCTTTTATAATACAAACGTTATCTGCTAAGTTCCAAAGTACATACTGCCATTCTAATGTAACCATCCATCATTAATTTGGGTTAAAAGCACTTGGATTCTGTCTTCCCGCAGCAACAAGGAACACCTGAACCTTCCGTGCATCCATTTCAGGTACAAAGTAGCACCTCTCCCCCCTTGACCTCACACCTCAGAGCTGATCAGATCTTACGGCTGAACTCTGAGCTTGCAGGGTTAGTATCCACCAGCAAGCAGACAGAGAGTCCCAGGTGAGGGTTCTTTTAAAATGAAATAAAACTTCATTGCAAACATACATTCACTCTACACTGACTTCATTCACACTTCATACTCACCCCAAAGTTAGGTCAGCCTGACCTGGTTGCATGGAGGCACCATGGCTCAAATGAGGCTGTACCATAGATATCCAGGGGCATGACGCTATTCATTTTTATTTTATTTTTATTCCATTCAGTTTATATCGTGCCCTCCCCACAAAGCAGACTCAGGGCGAGTTCCAACCTATGATAATCGGCTGAGTGCAGATTTACAGCATAAAAACAAAATAACAAAATACATACAATAAATACCATAAAATAACTACGACACTAGATTCTTTAAAATAAATTATACCTTGGCAGACACATAAGAATGACTTATTGATACCCAGTGCCTCGATTGAAGGCCTGGTGGAAGAGCTCCGTCTTGCAGGTCCTGCGGAACTGGAAAAGCGCTCACAGCTCTCCGGCTGTTTCATTCTCAATCCCTTTCCTAATAATCCCTAACATAGAATTTGCCTTTTTCACCACTGGAACACACTGGGTTGATACTTCCATCGAGTTATCCACTATAACCCCAATATCTTTTTTTCCCCATCTCAGTCTCAGCAGGTTCAGACTCCATTAGCCTATACTTGGGAGTTGGGATTGTGAGACCCAGTGTGCCTCACTGTATACTTACCGACACTGAACTTCATTTGCCACGTTGTCGCCCACTCACCCAGTCTCTGGAGGTCGTCTTGGAGCTCTTCACAGTCAACCTTGGTGTATAGAAATATTGATTTCTAAATGTCTCCTGCCTTCCCCTGGAATGTCCTGCTTTGCATTTCCTATTGAAGCCATATGGCCTGCCCATTTGGCCGAAATTTTGCAGCCCTGCCATATAACCACCCATTCCTTCACACCCCTAGTGGAAAAGCCAGACTTGATGGAGCCTGGCGCTGCCTCATGCAAACAGTCACGTACAGAATGAAGTTTGGGGGTTGGGGGCCATGTGACTGCGGGCGTGGTTTCCAAACTTCCAACCTATCCCCTCAAAGCTCCCATGGCAACTAACCATTGACCACATCCCCTGTCTACTCGTGATTGGCTGCATGGCCACGGCTAGTCATGATTAGATTGGGCTATAATAGTCTGGTCCCTTCTGAATAATTTCGTGTGAACTACAGACCTGGCCACTACACTACGTACCCCTAGTTCTGGATAATTTATGAATACATCATGAATAAGTTAAATAGTACGCACCATGATACCGATGCTTGTGGGACCCCACTGCTTACATCCCTCCATTGTGAGAACTGTGCATTTAGTGCTATTCCATGCCTGGCACCTGTTACATTTTTGCCCCTCTCTTCCTCCAAGGACCTTGAAGCAACCTACATGGCCGTTCCCTCTTTCCTTTCTAGCCACACAACATATGAACACAAGGAGCTGCCTGATACTGATGAGACCAGCGGTCCATCGAGGCCAGTATTGTCTACTCAGACTGGCATCGGCTCTCCAGGGTCGTAGGCAGAGAGGTCTTCCACGTCACCTGCTCACCTGATCACTTTACCTGGAGGTGGCAGGGATTGAACCTGGGACCCCCTGTGTGCCATACAGATGCTTTATCTCTGAGCCAGAGATGTTTCCCCAACAACTCTGCCAGGTGAGTTAGACTGAGAGATAGTGGTTGGCACGAGATCACCTGGCTTTATGGCAGTGTGGGGCTTTGAACTTGATGTCCACAGTTCCAGTTTGATGTGCTAACTATTACAAGGGACTGGGATATCTGAGCCTTGGGAATTACACTTAGAATCATAGACTCATAGAGTTGGGACCTCCAGCACTGTCTAGTCCAACCCCCTGCACAATGCAGGAATTTCACAAATGCCTCCCCCTCCACATCCCCAGTGGTCCCTGCTCTA
>NW_015161966.1:671776-672880 GCF_001447785.1 Gekko japonicus
AATAATAATAATAATAACAATAATAACAATAACAACAACAACAACCACCCAGTAGCTGCTTGTCATTTTCCTGTGTGTGTCCTTGGGTTGGCAGGGTCCCCAAATGTTTGTCATCCGGGCTCTATCCCCCCACCCCCCATAATCAGCCAAATTCATTGTAAATACTGTTTTGTACTTTATAAGTATTTGTTGGCAGTGCAGTTCTCATAGATAAATGGTTCTGAACTAGGTTATCTTATTGGTCATTCATAGGACCCACCTGTCAGGAGTTAGGTACTGATCAATTAGGAAGGACACAGATTGCGTTTCAAATATAACTTTTCTCTCTAACATACACTGCAGCAGCAACAATGAAATGATTGGGGTTCTGCGTCGCTTCAGTACATGCATATGCAACTTGAACACAGATACTGATATCCAAAAGTGGTATATTTCACATGAAAGGGCCCTATCCATCATGTCCGTTAAAAAGTAACATAACTTTTGGAGGTGTTTTAGCCCTGGATTTATTTACACACACACACACACACACACTCTTTTTGGAACCGGGTTTTAATTAGTGTCCTGATAAACACTGGTGATCATCTGAAAGGGAAAACAAAGATGCAAACTGAATAATAACAAGAGCAATCTGAATAATATATGGGGGGGAAAACAGAGAAAAGGGGAACATATTGAAACCATTCCTCGGAAGGATGAAAATTAATAAATAAACCAAACCCAATAAGTGTTGCTATTCAACACACACACACATATATGTGCATGCAAATGCCTACATATACACACATGTATGTATGCATGCATATCTGTATATTTCTGTTTCCAAATGAGGTTTCCCAGCCATCCCAGATGTCATCAAGATAATAGTTTCAGGAGGGGAACTGTGTTGGCCTGAAGTAGAAGAGCTACACATGACTCCAGTAGCCCCTTGGAGCCCGTCAAGTTTTCCAGGGTATAAACTCTCCAGAGTCAAAGCCCCCTTCATCGAATGTGAGGAAGGCAGTTTTGACTCTTGGGAGCTCATCTCCAAAAATCTCACTGCTCTCCATGGTGCTGCTGGACTTGAATGTAGAAGTCATGAAGAAATTGCATGTGTGGGAATGC
>NW_015161966.1:672927-717357 GCF_001447785.1 Gekko japonicus
TGTGTGTTTGTGTCCATGCCTGGAAGTCATGGCAACCTCTGGTGACTCCTGCTGGGGCATGAAGGACATTCAGAGAAGAGGCTTGATAGGTTTCCTCCAGCATCCTGGCCTTGGGGTTCTCTGGAGATCTCCCCTCCGAATACTTGCCACGGTCGGCCCTGCTTAGCTTCCGAGATCTGATGAGGTTGGGGTTGCTGGGCGATCCAGATCAGGTCGAGATCTGTTTTTGACATGCAAACAGTATATATTAGAAGATCAAAAACCCCTGTTATCAATACCAGTCTAATTGCAGCTAACTGGCATGGGTCACTTAGATATGCATCCAGAGCTTCTCATATTTCTCCCCCTCCTGTGCACACTACTCAAGGTTCTGAGCAGCTCCAGAAGAAACGCAAAAGGAAGATGATTTTTTTCCCCCTGTGTGTTTTTTGGTAATAAAAGACAACTGAGGCTTTTGAAGGCCTGCCACAACTTGATCAAATTATCATAGGCTTTCTGAGCCAAACATTATTTCTGCTTATGAAATACTCCCGGGGCTGAAGCTCCATGTGCCTCAGATGGAATTGACTTAGATACCTCTTCTGCGGAAGCTGGCTTTGAATTCAGTGATGATGACACTTTTGGACCTCAGGCTGGGCCTGATTTAATTGAAACTTCTGTTCCCACTGCACTGGCCTCCTCCCTGTTTTCCCAAATACAAATTAAATTCAGGGAGTTGGAGATGTGCTTCCCTGCAACATGTGGGTCCCATTGTGGAGCCCCGCTTCCCCCAACCATGGACTTACGACATGAGTTGGAGCATCAGTCCTATTTTCACACCTGGGCCGTTTCCTTTTTATCACGTCGCTTTGGGATACCATTCCATCCGTATGAGCATCTTCCAAATATAAATGGCTTATGGGCTCAGCCGGTGTTTCTGATAGGAAAGAGGTAGAAGCTTCGATAATGGGAATCTCGCCATTCTCCTTATATGGAGAAATGGGCTGTGGCTCAGTGGCAGAGCCGCTGCTTGGCATGCGGAAGGCCCCAGGTTCAATCCCCAGCATCTCCAATTAGAGGACCAGGTAGTAAGTGATATGAAAGGCACCTGCCAGAGACCCTGGAGAGCTGCTGCCAGTCAGAGTAGACACTACTCACCTTGATGGACAAGTGGTCTGATTCAGTATAAGGCAGCTTCAGACGTGTAATGGGTAGAAGATTCATTTGCATGCATTTATGTATATCCCACTTCCCTCCCCAGTTGGAACCCAAAGCAGCTTCGGGCATAGTTCTCCACTCCTTCATTTTCCTAAAAACACCACCCTGCAACATAGGTTAGCCTAAGAGTGTATGAGTGGCTTCTGTGGTAGACTGGAGATTCGAACCCAGCTCTCCCAGCATCCTAGTCCGACATTCCTTCCCCTACCCTTTCCTCTTTTCCTTTTCTTTTTTCCTCAGTTCTTTACTTTTTCATGAATAGCTTGTAATTCTTGTGAATCACAGGGAAGTTGTGGTTGAACACTGGTACAGTTGGTGTGATTTCATTAGGGTTGCCAGCCTCCAGGTGGGGCCTGGAGATCTCCCATTTTTACAACTGATCTCCAGCTGACGGAGATCAGCTCCCCTGGAGAAAATGGCTGCTTTGAAGGGTGGACTCTGTGGCACTGTACCATGCTGAGGCCCCTCCCCTCCCCAAACCCCACCCTCTCTTGGATCCACCCCTGAAGTCTCCAGGTATTTTTCAACCCAGACCTGGCAACCCTAGATTTCATGGTGTTTCAATGTTATCTGTCCCGTGTGAATGTATTTTAATTTTTTTAACTAGAAATATGAAGATGAAAATAATCCTTCTGAGTGTTTCTAAGACTGAGGTCACACACACTAAATCATCCACTTCCAATCCACTTTCAACACACTTCGTCACTGGATTTTGCCAGTTCACACAGTAAAATCCAGCTGGATAGTACACTGAAAGTGGATTTTTTAATTTGTGTGACCACGGCCTAAGTGAAGGAAACCAATCTATGCATTATTCATCCATTTCTGGTGGTGGTAGTTTTGAGGATCGTACCGTCCTTACTGGTCCGCTGGAATATTCATTAGTTTGTTTTTGAAAACTTTTTTTTTTTACCACAGCTTTTCTTTTCATTCAAGGTGGCTTATTGCAGGGGTCACCAATCTTTCTGAGTCTGCAGACACCCTTGGAATTCTGGCATGGCATGGCATGGCATGGCATGGTGGCTTGAGACACACATAAGAACATAACAGAAGCCAAATGTTGGATCAGGCCAATGGCCTATCCAGTCCAACAGTCTGTCACACAGTGGCCAAAAACACCAAGTGCCATCAGGAGGTCCACCAGTGGGGCCGGGACACTAGAAGCCCTCCCACTGTTGCCCCCCCTCAAGTACCAATAATACAGAGCATCCCTTGCCCCAGACCAAGAATTCCTACCTATACCTTGTGGCTAATAGCCACTGATGGACCTCCGCTCCATATGTTTATCCAAATGGCTAGACACAAAATGGGTTCCGTATTATGGCTCCCACAGGAGGCTGAGCCAGCCACAAAATGGCTGCCACTGCTTGCCTTCAGTCACACAGGGAAGATCTTTGTGCTGTGGTAGCAGTTGCTGCCACTACAACACTTCTTAAAAATCTGCAACACCAATCAAATTTCCAGTGGTCAGTCAGAAACCTTGCTGGGCAAAAACCACACCTGGCCTCGCCCAAATTCTCAGAAGACTTGGTGGGCACAAAGGAAGGTGTCAGCAGTTGCCTTGCTGCCCATCGGCACCACACTGAGGGACCTTTGGCTTATTGTTACGCATAGCCATTGATGAAGGCCTCCGTGAGGCAAGCAATCAGCTGTCATTCAGTTCTGCGTATGCTTGCTCATAGGAAAATTATTAGCTGTGGTGCCAATAAAAGAGATATTATTTTCTTCTTATAATGACGAGGTGGCCCCGATGTCAAGCTAGGCATTAAGGGAATAATAGATCAAAAACATTGGACTTGTGTTGGGGTGGAAAAAAGAGAGTCAGGAGCTGATTTTCCAGAGATTTCACACAGAGACAAGGTAGAATGAATGCATTTCTCAGTGTGCTGTTCCTAATAAGAGCATTTAGTTATTTATACCCCAGAGCTGAGAGTAGTTCACAAGAAAAGGAGAACGAACATTAAATTACCATAATTTCCCCCAGCTTTCTTTACACAAAATTGTGTGTGTGTGTGTGTATACGAGAGAGTGAAAGAGGGCACTTTAGGAGGGCACGAGGAAAGATCAAGCACATTTAGCGGGAGTTGGTTTTGTCTTTTTGCTTTCTTCTCGGAAGCCGACTGTCTGAGTGAAAAACTGTGGTTTAATATTGAGCTATGGAAAACGTTTACCCCCGTGAGGCTAACTTTATTTGTATTTATTTAGTAGAATTTTAGCCCACTGATCCTCCCTAAGGCAAGGATCCCCAACGTCGTGCCCGTGGGCACTGTGGCATCCTCTGACACCTTCCTTGGTTCCTGCCAAGTGTTTATTTTAGAAAGGGGGTGGGGCTTTTGCCCAGCAGCATTTCTGAGTGGCCACTGGATAACTGATTGGTTGTGCGGATTTTTTTAAAAAGTTTTTTCAGCAGCAATTGCCACCCCAGTATTGACTTTATTCTCACTCATACACACTCAGAGCCAGTTTGGTGTAGTGGTAAAGTGCGTGGACTCTAATCCGGAAGAACCAGGTTTGATTCCCCACTCCTCCACTTGCACCTGCTGGATGACCTTGGGCAAGCCATAGTTCTGGCACAGCTGTTCTCTCAGGAGCAGTTCGCAGTCAGAGCTCTCTCAGCCCCCATCTGCCTCACAGGGTGTCTGTTGTGAGGAGGGGAAGGGAAAGGAGATTGTAACCTGCTCTGAGACTCCAAGTGAAGGGCGGGGTATAAATCCAATCTCCACCACCTCCTCCTCCTCCTCCTCCTCCTCCTTCTTCTTCTTCTTCTTCTTCTTCTTCTCTTCTTACTCCTCTTTCCCAGTGTATTTGTTAACTCCTCTTCTTCTTCTTCTTCTTCTTCTTCTTCTTCTTCTCTTCTTACTCCTCTTTCCCAGTGTATTTGTTAAATTACTCCTCTTCTTCTTTGCACTTGGGATTCCTCGGTGTGGTTGGCTTCGTCTCCTGCAGCAGCCATTTTGTGCTTGTGTCAGGATTCCAAAGGTGCCCACAGGCTCAGAAAGGTCGGGGAACCCTGCCCGAAGGGCTCAAGACAGCACACATGGTTTTCCTCCTCTTCCTCTTTTCATAAGGATCACAACAACTTTTGTGTAATAGCTTTGATTGAGAGAGAGAGTAACTAGCCTGAGATCACCCAGCAAATTTCTCAGCCAATTAGTGATTTGAAGCCGAGTCTCCTGCCTGATCTCCCAATACGTGGGACTTCAGATGGGGAGGAGGGAGTGCGTTAGGCTTGCCAAGTCCCCCCGGGGGGTGGGGAAAACCCCACCCCAGAGGCCCATACCCCACGGCCGGTGGATCGGGCCCCGGGGGGAACCCCACCCCGATGTGCACGTCACCCGGAAGTGACGTGACGACGCCGGGCACGCTGGGGGCAGGGCCACGGTCATCCGAGGGAAAACTCTATGGTTTTCCCTTGGATGGTCGTTGCCCCGCCCCCAGAGTGCCTGGCATCGTCACGTCACTTCCAGGGTGATGTGCGGTGGCGTGCGCATGCACGCACTCTGTACACCAGTCAGCAGTCCCCCACTGGGGCTCGAAAACGACTTGGCAACCCTAGAGTGCGTCCCTGTTGCCATGGCAACAGAGCCCCTGCTCTCTATTTCTTTCTATTGGGTGTTCCCTGCGGGTGCAAAGGCAATGCCTCCTTAGGCATTTCAAAGGTACCGGCTTCACCAAAGAGAGTGATGGAAGAATTAGATCGTCCCTTTGCTTTGAGGGAGAAATGGTTTGTGGTTTCAGTTTCCAAAAAAACAGTACAGTCTATGGCCTGTGCAGTCAAAGAGAGAGGTTGCCAAGAAGTTGTCCAGAGGAGGGCAACGGAGATGGTGGGGGGTCTGGAGACCAAGTCCTGTGAGGAAAGGTTGAATGAGCTGGGTATGTTTAGCCTGGAGAGGAGATGACTGAGAGGTGATATGATAACTATCTCCAAATACTTGAACGGCTGTCATAGAGAGGATGGCATGGAGTTGTTTTCTGTTGCCCCAGAAGGTCGGACCAGAACCAACGGGTTGAAATTAAATCAGAAGAGTTTTCAGTTAAACATTAGGAAGAACTTCCTGACAGAGCACTTCCTCAGTGGAACAGGCTTCCTCCGGTGGTGGTGGGCTCTCCTCCTTTGGAGGTTTTCAAACAGAGGCTAGATGGCCATCTGACAGCAATGCGGATTCTGTGAACTTAGACAGATCAGGGAGGGCAGGAAGGGTTGCCTCAGTGCTTAGTTCTGGTGGCCTTTTCCTACATGCCTAGGGAAATGCTGGTTGCCACTTCGGGGTCAGGAAGTCCTTTTTCTCCAGGCCAGTTTGGTTGGAGATCCTGGAGGTTTTTCATCATCTTCTGGATGTGGAACAGCGGTCACTGGGGCTGTGCAGGGGGAGGTATTTGTGAATTTCCTGCATTGTGCAGGGGGTTGGACTAGATGATTTTGGGATAAGCATAATGGTTTACTAGTCTCTTAATAGGGAACTCTTTGTTACTCCCTGGTATTGTTTGTATCATCTAAGTCTGTACTAACTGACTCCTGTTAAGAAAATATGGGATTATGAGTCATAATCACAGTTTTTTAGCTTCCACCTCACAGATTTTTGTCTTCACTCAGGAAGCATGGTTCCAGAGCAAACTGATTTATGCAGCAGCCAAATCGCTTGCTCACAACTTTAATGCCAGTAGCTCACCATGTAAGAATTTCTGCTCACAAGACTCTACAGCTTAGAGGGAGCATTGATTATGACTGCCATCGCCTAGGAAATATATATGTATTGCACTTTAGAGGATGGGTAGAAAACCAATAAATAAAATAGAATAAATTTTGCATTCAGACCCCCTTGGATTTTTATCCGTATGATTCAAAAGGCGCCAAGAATTGCGTTGTCATGTGCCATATTTTGGGATTTTGGCAAGCGGGCATGCCCTCTTCCCCTGAGGATTCCCATGGTCCCATGTTTGTAAGTCTTCCTAATGGCCGTGATGGAGGGGCGTGTGTCCCCCCTCCCTCCAGTCCACCACAGGATCAGGATCTTCATAAATCGGCAGCCCCATCAGCCCCATAATTGTGTGTGATGATCACCGTCACGTGATTTTCTTCTTGGTCATGTGGAGGCTTTGTAAAGTGGCAGCCAGCGGGTTACTTCGGGAGGGCAGTGTGAGGAAACAAAAGAGACAAATAAGGTAATTCAGGCTGAATGACTGCCAATCACCGCCACTCATTCAAAACAAGCAATTTGTATTACAGGCAGGAGACGTCATGATATAAAAGCTACCCTGAAAGGTGTGGGGAGGGGGGGGGAGGAAACCACAGAAAGTCAGAACAAAATACACACTATAAAGAATTAGGAGAAAAAGAAATAATTATGCATACTGCTAAAATTGCATGTTTTCATTACTTTTGTAAATGTATGATAAGTCGCAGGTATTTATTTGAGTCTTTTAATCATAAGGGATTGTCAAGAGAAACTAGGGTGAAATGGGGCTTTGATGGCTGGTTTTAATTATTGGTGGGGCGGGGTGGGGGAGAAAAACCTCTTTAAGAAATTTTCTCACTCTCTTTCTTTGTTTTGGGGTGTATTTTTTTTTTCTTTCCAGAAGGAGAGCTCATTACCCCAGCAGAAAAAAGCCACATCTCTGTAGCTCCAGATGGTCTGCTTGTTGTTAGCTTAAAGAAGGCATTAGATCAGGTTCTTTGGGGTCATGGAATTGTTGTCAAAGTAGGAGGAACTGGACAAACTGTTTATGTTCCAAATCTCTCCTTGGCTGTGTAGCCAACTTCTCCCCCCCCCCTTTTTTATTTGGTCAGGGTGGTCAATAAATGTGGAGTTAGGCCCAAATTGTATTCACAGAATTGTTCAGTGTCTCTTAGGCATGACAACTGTGCTGGATCTGAACAGTAATCCATATAGTGGTCTTAGGCATGCTATGGTCAGGCCTCACCAGGAGTACTGTGTCCAGTTTTGGGCACCACATTTTAGGAAGGATGTTGACAACCTCGAGTGTGTCCAGAAGAGGGCAACCAGGATGGTGAGAGGGTTGGAATCCAAGTCTTATGAGGAAAGGCTGAAAGAGTTGGGTATGTTTAGCCTGGGAAAGAGAAGTCTTAGAGGGGATATGGTTGCATTCTTCAAGTATTTGAAGGGCTGTCATGTAGAAGATGGAGCAGATCTATTCTCTCTTGCTCTGGATTGCAAGACTAGATCTAATGGGTGGAAATTACAAGGGAATCGTTACTGGCTAGATATCAGGAGAAACGTCCTAACTGTAAGAGTGGTTGAGCAGTGGAACAGTCTGCCTCGGGAGGTGGTGGATGCTTCTTCGCTGGACGTTTTCAAGCGGAGACTGGACGACCATCTTTTGGGTATGTTGTAGGTATGTAGGGCTATCTTTCGGCTATGCTCCTGCAGAGTGCAGGGGGTTGGACTAGATGACCTGCAAGGTCTCTTCCAACTCTGTGATTCAAGTCTAGAACACTATCTCCTATGGTAGCCAATCAACATAAGAACATAAGAAGAGCCCTGCTGGATCAGACCAGTGGTCCATCTAGTCCAGCATCCTGTCTCACACAGTGACCAACCATTTCCTCTGGAGGGCCAACAACAGGGAGGCTGAGGCCTTCCCCTGATTTTGCCTCCTGGCTCTGGGATTCAGAAGTTTACTGCCTCTAAATGTGGAGGTTCCCTTCAGTCACCATGGCTAGCAACCATTGATAGACTTGTCCTGCACGAATCTATCTAATCCCTATTTAAAGCTGTTTATTCCTGTGGCCATCACTGCATCCTCTGGCGACAAATGCCACATTTTAATCACTCTCTGTGTAAAGTAATATGTCCTTTTGTCCATCCTGAACCGACTGCCCATCAGCTTCATTGGATGCCCTCGAGTTCTAGTATTTTGGGAGACTGGGGTGGGGCGGGGTATCTCTTTGTCAACTCTTTCCACCCCATACATAGTTTGATATGATGTCCCCCCGGATGACCTACAAGCCAGATACAGAAACCCTAATACAAACTATGGTGGATAAGTAGCCACCATATCAACAGCAGGCAATATCACCAAACAGAATAATCAAAATATAACTTTTATCCATAATCAGCATGTTTATTTCTCTCTCTCTCTCTCTCTCTCTCTCTCTCTCTCTCTCTCTCTCTCTTTCTCTCTCTCTCTCTCTCTCTCTCTCTCTCTCTCTCTCTCTCTCGTTTAAATATTGCTTTCAGGTAGTTTTTAGGCCAGCTTTAGGGTTGCCAAGTGCTTACCTGTGCCGGAGCGGGGGAGTCCAGCCTTGCTCTGGGAGTCTTCGTGCGCGCACGTCACACGGAAGTGACGCCGTGCCCGGCGTCCTAACATCACTTCCGGGTGACTTGCGTGCGGCGTGCACATGCTTTGCGTGCGCTCCAGTTGCCACCCGGGAGTCCCCCACTGCGGCTGAGAAACGACTCGGCAACCCTAGCAGGAAGTCAGGGGGCCAGGCCCCGAAATGCACCACTGTAGCTACAGGCCTGTGTGCTGTTGTTTCCTATCTGATCTCTCTTGCTTCACATTTGACTGCCTTGCTCTTGTGTTCACTCCACTGTCACATTGGGGTATGCGTGTGTGTGTGTGTGTGTGTGTGGAGGGGAACCTTTGAAAAGAAAATAGGGTTGCAGTATTAAAACAAGAGACAACCCGCCCTTTTGTTTGCTTTCTTTGGATGCTACAGGGGGTTAAGAATAGGCCTAACTGAGAGACTCCGCTGCCTTCGTGCTCTGCTGTCTCTCTCCCGGTATTCAGACTCGTTTCCTTGTTTGTCAACAGATGAATGCCTTCGGAATGGTTAACGGCAACATTTTGTTCTAGGCAAGATGTTAGCCCCCCCCCCCATCTTGGCCAAATGGCAGCATGGGTAATTACATTTTGCCTTACCTAAATCCCCCCTTGTAGCGTCTGCAGGGAACAGCACTATTCTCTGATTTCTGCCCCTAAACTGTTGTTCCCTCTTAGTAGCTGCAATCAAACAGCTGCTGCCTGGACATTTTGAAGTAGTTCAGGAACCTCTGGGGGTTGCAGGGAAAAAGCAACATAAATATACAATCGTACTATTAGTGTGTTGCAAACGAGATTTAATATAACTAACACTTGTTTCGGCTCTAATCGCCCATCACAATTAACATGACAGAGACCTGTCTCCTTTAAAGGAGTGAGAGGCATTTCGCTGTGTTTTTGGATATAAATCAAGTCTTTTTTTTGCCACCTTTTCAAACACAACAGGGAGAGATGATTTCGATTTTTGTTACGCTGTCAGGTAGATGGAATTTGAAGGTTTATGGCAGGCAGATAGGGCGGCACATGTAACTTGAAAGACAGAGCAAAAATTCCGCTATTATGGTATGGAATGTTATCAAACATTTTAATTGCTCATGGTGAAAGTGCGCATGATAAAATATTGGCGAACCAGGTAGCTTTTTTTGAGAGAAGTTGTAGTTCAAAGAAGGAGAGAAAGAAGCTTGATCTAGGGATGTGAGAACCTAGAGATTGTATTGCATTGACGGGAAGGTTTGGCAAGCAGTTAAGCAGAGGCTTGGGAAATCAAATGGGAAGGTAAAATGAACAGGAATCTGGTGGCTCCTTAAAGGCTTGGATCTGATGAAGCACAAATGAAACCATGCAGCATAAACTTCCTGCTTACCCCTTCCACTGTGGGCTTTTCTCCCCACAGAATGTGTGCCCCCTTAGGTCTATAGAACCCTGACCTGGATAGCCCAGGATAGCCCGATCTCGTCAGATCTCAGAAGCTAAGCAAGGTCGGCCCTGGCTAGTATTTGGATGGGAGTCTCCCAAGGAATACAAGGGTCATGACGCCGAGGCAGGCAATGACAAACCATCTCTGAATTTCCCTTGCCTTGAAAACTCTATGGGGTCTCCACAAGTTAGTTGTGACTTGACAGCAAAACGTAATTTTGTGTGTGTGTGTGTGTGTGTGTAAAGTCCCAGGAACATCATGGGTTCAAAGTGGGGGCTGCAGTGGGCAGAATCAGCAGAAATTGTCCTCCTAATCTTCTTGAAGTGGAAGTGCCCAGGGGTCATTTCCTGCAGGAGCACACAGGAGCGGAGCTCCGGCAGTAAAGAGCCCAGGGGGCAGGAACATGCAACAAGCCCCACCCCCTGCCCCCGGAAGCCCTCAGTTAGAGCAAGAAGCAGCCAGGTAAGTTGCAGAGCTCCCCCCAGCCCCCCGGTCCAAAACAGTCCAGCGGCACCTTTAAGAACAAGTTTTATTCAGGTACAAGCTCTCCCTCCTCTGCGAGGACAGATCTGCACGCTCCCCCTCTCCCGATAGCTAGCAATCCAAAACAGTTCAGTGGAGCCTGAGCGGTGGGTGTTGCCTTCGGACACACTTCCGGTGATGTCAGGGGGTGTGGCCTATGCAAATAAGTTATGCTAATGAGTTATGCTAATGAGCTCCTGCACCTCTTTTTCTACAAAATGGCCCCTGGAAGTGCCTAAAACATGCAGAAACCAGATCAGGCTCCAGGCCTAACAGACACGTATCACTGCTTAAACCCATGCATATGTGTTGCATGTGGGTGTATTTGACCTCCTTTCCACAACAGGAACTCAGTTCTTGCTAGAACTTGATAAAAGTTTTTTAGCCACCAGTAAGTTTTCTTCCCGGCCTGACCTGGATGACCCAGGGTAGCCCAAGCTCGTCAGATCTTGGAAGCTAAGCACTGTCAACCCTGGTTCGTTCTTAGATGGGAGACCACCAAGGAATACCAGGGTTGCTGCACAGAAGCAGACAATCTACCTTTGTTAATCTGCCCTGACTCGGATGGGCCAGGCTAGCCTGATTTTGCCTGATCTCAGAAGCTAAGCAGGGTTGGCCCTGGTTCGTACTTGGATGGGAGACCTCCAAGGAAGCCCAGGGTTGCTGCACAGAGGCAGGCAATGGCCAACCACCTCTGGATGTCTCTTGCCTTGAAAACCCTGTGGGGTCGCCATAAGATTGGATGCGGCTTGACAGCTCTTTCTGCCGCCATCACCACGTTGCTTACTAAATGGAGAGTCGGGAATTGCAATGGATTAACAGTTTCCTTTGCCGACACTGTCCTTCTGTTACCTCTTTGAAGGCGACTTCCTGAGCAAGTCAGTCTGGGTAATGGCAGCGACTAAATTGAGGCAAACTAACTTAACACCTTTTTTTTCTTGTGCACGAGGAAGAAACTATTATCAGTGAGCGGTCGTGTTAAATGTTTAATTGCATCTGAGATATGTCATCGTTACGGGTGCTGCCAGGATGGCTTTCGTGCAGCCTTCAAGGCTCTTCCATTAACTGAGCCTCCGGATCCTATCCCATAGGACTTGTCTACAAATTACAAACGACAGTCTGGAGCCGTCTGAAATGGCTGCTCTGTGTGAATTCCCTGCACTGCGTAGAGAGTTTTCTGTCTCTGCCAAGAATGACTTGGAACTGTATGCGAGGACTGTCCATGTGAAAGAGCCTATCCCTGTGTTGATCTCTGTGTTATATGCCATCAAGTTGCTTCTGGTTTATGGCAACCCTATGAATTAATGCCCTCTAAGGCGGCGATCACACGCACCTTTACATTACATTACACATTTGACTTATATACCGCTCCTTCCCGGAGGCTCGGAGCGGCTCACATAGACATTTAAATTACCTAACTAGGGCCACAGTGCAAGGGGAGGGGTGAGTGCCTACCAGGCACCTAAGCAGCCGTGATCTTCTTCTTACGTTGTTCTTTTCCGCGGCGAGTTCTTGTTGTATTCAGGCGACGGTGTCTCGGCGGAGGTCTCTCTCTCACACATCGACTCCTTCTGGGGTGGTCCTCACGGCGCGCAGCGGCGCGATGGCTGCAACCGCTGGTCTCCGTCCCGCAGGCTCCGACCGCGCCACGCCGCCATGTCGCCCGGACCAGTCACCGCCCAGGTCGCTCGCTGCTTGCCTCCGCCCCGCCGCCATGTTTCTCTGCTGGATCGCCGCTCACCGTTCACTGCCACCGTTCCGCCGCCCAGTCGCCGCCACTGCTGCCATCCAATTCATTGGAGGTAGTGTGCCCCACCCACCCAGCAGTTCGAAAACCCTTAAGGCAAGTAGATAAATGGGTACCCACCCCTAGGTACCCATTTATCTACTTGCCTTAAGGGCTTTCGAACCGCTAGGTGGGCGGGAGCTGGGACAAGGGCCGGGAGCTCACCCCGGCCGCGGTGGGACCCGAACAGCCTTATGGCTGTTTGGAGATAGATTGCTTTTTGCAGGGTTTTACAGCCTGCGCCACCGCTCCTGCCTTTAGATCCGACATAGGTGTGAATGCCTGATGGATCTAAAGGGAGCGATCAGACAGCGACATCTGGGAAGCGGCCCGCAGTCGTCAGCAACCTGTGCTGGTTTGCCGCAGAAGTGGAGTCAAAAGACACCGGGGAGAGTCTGGTAGTAAATGGGTTCCGACAGGCCATGGATGGACTTTCCCCTATCTGATCACTCAAGCACACTCTCAAGCCATCGGGATGGTTTGATCAGGCAATCCAAGCTCGGTGCTGGGTCCCCCCCCTTCTTCGCAGTATACACATCATTGCACACTCCATAGGGGGCCCTCAGTGTGGTGGTGCGATTCCTCTTTTATGCATATGGGAAACAGGCAGCCAAAAAAACCCACAACAACTCACCCACAGTTGCGTCTGATCACACAGTGACGGGCTGCACCTGCAGCTACAAAGGGAGGTGTGTGTCAAATTCCTCCGGAGGGAATAGCCTTGCTTCCCCTCCACTGCCAACTGGTGCGTGTGACCACAACCTAAAATGCATTATTGTTAACATCCTTGCTTGCGTCTTGCAAACTGAAGGCCCTTGATGGAGTCCATCCATCTCATGTTGGGTCTTCCTCTTTTCCTGCTGCCTTCAATTCTTCCTAGCTTGTCCGTCTTTTCCAGTGAGTCTTGTCTTCTCATGAGGTGACCATAGTATAATAGCCTCAGTTTATTCATTTTATCATCTAGGGAGAATTCAGGCTTCATTCGGTGTAGAAACCACCCGTTTGTCTTTTTGCCAGTCCACGGTAGCCGTAAAACTCTCCTCTAGCACCACATTTCAAATGAATGAATTTTTCCCCTGTCGGGTTGTTTCACTAAATTATTAATTAATTAATTATTATATGGCCGTGTGTGTAGTGTAGCCGGGAGGTCCTAGGATTGTCTGGCAGGCAGGAGCTCTAGCTCTTTTGTGGCGAGCTAAGCTTAAGCTGGGCTGAGAGAGCTCTGAGAGAACCGTGACTGACCCAAGGTCACCCAGCAGGCTGCATGTGGAGGAATGGGGAATCAAACTCAGTTCTCCAGATTAGAGTCCGCTGCTCTCAACCACTACACCGAACTGGCTCTGTCTTGCTTCACTGTCCAGCTTTCACATCCATGCATAATAATGGGGGATACCTTAGTAGAATTATCTTTGTCTCGGTTTTCAACATTCCCTTACACTTCGAGATCTTTTCTAGTTCCTTCTAGTCTACTTAATGGACTCCATGGGAGTTTTTTGGGAAACCGATCGTTTTTGGTCCCATTGATGATGTGCAGAAATAGCAAATCCCTCTGGCTTTCGACTGCTGGTCCTGGCGCAGTGGCTTCTGGAGTGCTCAGGACCTAGAGGGAACCTGCATCCCTGATGGGGTTATGCACAGGTGACAAATGGATGGAGCATTATCTGCATGCAGGAAATATACCTGGCACTTCTATGAGTGGTGGGATCATAGCAGTCCTTTGCTACGGTGCCACAGTTTCACAAATTGCGACAGCCCCTGCACAGGAGTAGCCGTTGCGTGCAATCTGTGGGCTCCACGCTGGGTTGCAAGTCCGCTGGTGACTCCGTGCAGTCCGAGATACTGCCCCGGGGGGGGGGGGGGGGGGAGTCAACAGCCTTACTGAACCTAATTCATACAGGGTTTCACAGAGACGATGTTTGACTGCTTTTCCTTATATTTTGGAAACTGACACCGGAGAGAACTGTGTCTCCTTATAGAACTACAAAGCCTGTTTTTGCAAGCCGAATGAAATTCCAGTAGCTTTTTTTTTAGCTTGCCAGTAGAAATGTGGCCTCCTCCTTTCAAAGCCTGGTGCCCAGCCCTGGAGAAAGAATATGCCCTTTCCCCTGTTTCCTTCAGCATAACTGTTGTTTGTTTCTTCCTGCAGAATTGGGCTAGGAAGATTCTTCCATGGTATATACATTACAAGAAGCTTATTTACACTATCTAGCTCAGCACTCTGCTGTGACGCTCGTAAGGTTTCGGGCAGAGGACTTTCCTAACCTTGCTGCTTGATTTCCTTTTAGCTGGAAATGCTACAGAGTAAGCCTGAAATCATCTAACTGTGCTTGAACGGAATGACTGGGGTTCAGAAACAGTGGTTTCAGGGATGCAGCTTCCTGGGGCATGCTAAGCCTACCTTTTTGTAGCTGTTCGTGGTTGGTTCCCTGCCTCCATCCCCAGCCCCAAAGCGATCATGAACAGGGCATGATGATGGCATAAAGCTTCTGTATGGCATTTGGCGATGGCCATTTTGTTGAAGCCATTGAATGAGAGCCTTGCTTCTTTCACAGGTCCTAGTTAATCAGGGACCAATAGGGTTGCCCGGGGCATACCTCTCGCCGGCAGGGGGTGGGAGGGAGCTTTCCGGGAGTGTGGGGGGTGATGTCAGCATGTGCGATGTCTCTGATGTGATGATGTCATGAGGAAGTGATGTTATCAGACCAGGGATTTATTTATTTATTTATACATTCAATTTATATACCGCTCTAACCTTTTTTTTTTTTGGCAGGTCTCTGAGCGGTTTACATACATATTCCAAATTCCCTAACTAGGGCCACATTTGTTGATGGGTGGTGTCTGCCTACCAGCACCCAGGGCTTGTTGTTTTTCTGGCTTCTTCTAGCGGCTTTAGGTATCGGCATCCTTCTGGTGCCCTTTTTTCTGGAGCCGGTCTTTTTCCAGATAGCTTCCTCCGGCAGGCCTCATTCTGGCGCGTAGCTCTGTGTCGGCTGCGGCTCCGGCTAATGTCCTTGGTGGCTCCGCCTCCAACGTCGATGTCGCTCCACTGGGTCTCCACTGGGTCGCCAGGAACTGCTCCACCGCCATTGCCGCCACCACCGCCACAGGCGGTGATGCCTCTACCTCACGAGGAGGAGGGTGCCCCCGCCACCTAGGGGCAGGTACCCAATTTATCTACTTGCCATTTTTTAATGCTTTCGAACCGCTGGGTGGGCGGGAGCTGGGACTAGGGCCAAGAGCTCACCACGGCTGCGGTGGCTGTTCGTTGATGTTACTTGCAGGCGCTCTTACTGCCTGCGCCACCGCTCCCATTGTGATGTGGTGACACTCTGGTGTGTTGGGCAAAACTCTGTGGTTACCATAGAGTTTTGCCCAAAATACCAGAGCATCGCCGTGCAATGTCCCCAGTGTGATGATGTCACTTCTGCGTGTCTCGTGGCTGCTGGGGGGTGGGGCTTCCCCCTGCTGGCCAGCTGGCCGCCTGCATTCAGGAGCCTGGGAAAACAGGGGATCTTCCACTCCCACCTTAGGAATCAGCGTGGTGTAGTGGTTAAAGTGTCGGATTAGGATCTGGAAAACCCAGGTTCGAATCCCCACTCTGCCCTGGAAGCTTGCTGGGTGACATCCTCGCGGCCTAACCTTCCTCACAGGGTCGTTGTGAGGATAAACCAGAGGAGAGGCAAATGATGTAAGCCACTGTGGGCCCCCTCTGTGGAGAAAGGCGAATAAATAAACTATAACAAAGCAAACACTTTCACGACACGTCCAGAAGATTTGCAAATTAGAGTGGAAGCTTTTTTAAAAAAAAAAATCAGAATTCGTGTTGGTTTGCAAAATAGGGTGCCTCATTTCCACTTGTCTCTGCTTCGGACAACAAAGCATGTGCTCTCCTTTCTCATCCCCAGTTTGAAAAACCCAATTGATGCTCCCCCGGTACCGTCTCGTAAACGGAATGTTGCACAATGGATATAGAGGTTTTGCATCCTCCTTGGTAGTATTGTCTGTGCTCTCGGCGAGAGGAAGTCCATTTGTATGCAAGCGCATGCATCCGCCACTGTTACCGATAGAATCTCTGTACTCGAGAACGGCATTCAGCTTCAAGAGAGACTACAAAATGCATTGTTTGCTTTCAAATTTGTTCACTATCAAGCCGGCATTGAGGCTGATGATTGCGGTGTCTAACTCTGAACCGAGAGCAAACTTTGCCAGCTGCGAAGTTTAAAAATAGGAGTGGGCCACGGCTGGAGAGAACGCGCTGTGGCTCTGTGAATGCCGGCGCCATAATCAAATTATAGGAGAAGGGTAATTCAGTGAATGCTGATGCTATAATCAAATTATATTAGAAGGGTAATTAAAAACATCTGACTCTTCGGAGAGTCAAGCGAAAAATAAATGATGGAAGAGGCTGGCTGGAATCCACCCTCCTCCCATTCAGGCATATGGTCCTCGAGCTAGATGAAGAGGAAAGGAGCCTTCTGAGGTCATCTAGTCCATCCCCAGACACAAAACCGGTCACGGCGAGTGACAGTTTAATGACAACCGAAGTTCATTCTGTTCCATTTTCTATGAGCCAAACAATCAAACATGGAATGAAAGAGCCCAGGGCCAAAAGATGCTTCAGTTTCTTATCCTGCCCTATCTGGAATGGGTAGTCGAGAAAACAAGGCAGGCATTTCACTGAGAAGCTTTGGTGACCCTCCTGGGTTCTTGTCCCATGAAAATCACAGGAACTGAACATGTAGCAACACCCGTCTTTCTTGTGTTCATCCTGCCCTTCTTCCAAGGAACATGGCCCCACCTTCCTCGTTTTAGCATCACAAAGACTTTGCAAGATAAGTTAGGTTGGGAGATCCAGGAGAGCCAGTCTGGTGTAGTGCTTAAGTGTGCAGACTCTAATCTGGGAGAACCAGGTTTGATTCCCCACGCCTCCACTTGCACCTGGCTGGATGACCTTGGGCAAGCCGTAGTTCTGTCAGAGCTGTTTTTGAAAAGAGCAGTTTCTGTCAGAGCTCTCTCAGCCCCACCCACCTCACAGGGTGTCTGTTGTGGGGAGGGGAAGGGAAAGGAGTTTGTAAGCCGCTCTGAGACTCCTTTGGGTAGTGAAGGGCGGGGTATAAATCTAATCTCCTCCTCCTCCTCTTCCTCCTCCTCCTCCTTCTAAAAGAGGTGCCGGATCTCTCAAGAGGGAAATGAAGTTTTTGTATATTCAAAACTCATGAACTTTTAAACATTTTTAAAAGGATTTTGTCGAAGAGGTTCTGGAACTCCATTTCACTGTGTTCCCCCAGTGTGTGTGGGGGGGAGCCCTGGGGAGATTGATTAGGCTGGGAGAACCAGAATGACTGGTTCAGTGCCACCCAGCGAATTCCAGAGTTAAGGGTAGCTCTTTGGAGGCATATTAGGATTTGAAATTAGGAACATCAGAAAAGCCCTGCTGGATCAGAACAAATAGCCATCTCGTCCAGCATTCTGTTCATACAGTAGCCAACCAGCTTCCTCTTGGGAGCCCACAAACAGGAAGACTGCAACAGCATCATCCACAGGCCTGTAGCCAGGATTTTTTAAGCCGGGGGGCATTTAAATTTCTTAAGGGGCACTGGCTAATCGAATGAAAGGAATACCCGCCTCCTAGGGTTGCCAAGTCCATCTTCCACCCCCAGTGGGGGACTTTGGGGGCGTTCCTGGAGGGGGCGGGGCATTGCTGAGAAGGAAAACCACATCGTGTGGATTCTTCTTTTTCAAAAGTGGGGAGACGCTGTGCGGCCAGCCGTTTGGGAACACAAGAAGAGCCATGCTGGATCAGACCGAGGGCCCCGCGAGTCCAGCATTCTGCTCCTACAGTGACTGACCCAGTCCCCAGATGGAATGACTGCAACAGCCCCCTCCCGCCTGCGCACCCCTCTCAACTGATTTAAAGAAGCCGACGACCTCTGGTAGTGGAGGGAGTAGATGTCCATCATTAGTGGCCACTGATAGCCCCGCCCTCCATGAATTTGTCCACTCCCCTTTTAACAGATTAACTATACACCGTATACAAGAAATACCTCCTTTTTCTTTCCTGGATCTCCCACCCTTCAGCTTCAGTGGAAGACTCCGGGTTCTAGGATTATGGTACAGGGATAAAAGGAATGAGGGAGAGAATACAAATAAATTGTATTGATTCAGATATATAGCCCCCACTTTCCCCCCAACGGGGACCCAAAGTGGCTTATACCATTGTTCTCCCCTGTCTGTTTTATCCCCACAACAACGACACTGCGAGGTAGGTTAAGCAGAGAGAGAGGGACTGACCCAAGGTCACCCTGCGAGCATCTATGGCAGAGTGGGGATTTGAAGCTGGGGCTCCCGCATCCAGCACTTTAACCATTATAGCAGCCTGGCTCTCGGTGTGCACTGGATAGAGTAATGGTGGAGAATTGTCCCTGAGTAGAAAGGGAATTTTGATTTTTGAAGGACAGCGGAGAAAGAAAGAAAGAAAGAAAGAAAGAAAGAAAGAAAGAAAGAAAGAAAGAAAGAAAGAAAGAAAGAAAGAAAGAAAGAAAGAAAGAAACTGTTCAACAATGACACTGCGAGGTAGGTTAAGCAGAGAGAGAGGGACTGACCCAAGGTCACCCTGCAAGCATCTATGGCAGAGTGGGGATTTGAAGCTGGGGCTCCCGCATCCAGCACTTTAAGCATTATAGCAGCCTGGCTCTCAGTGTGCACTGGATAATGGTGGAGAATTGTCCCTGAGTAAAAAGGGAAATTCGATTTTTGAAGGACAGCGGAGAAAGAAAGAAAGAAAAATAGGACCTTGTGGGCTTGACCTGGATAGCCCAGGCAAGCCCAATTTCATTAGAACTCAGAAGCTAAGCAGGGCCGACCCTGGCAAGTTTTGGATGGGAGACCTCCAAGGAATACCAGGGCTTGGAGGCCAGAGGCAGGCTATCAAGCCACCTCTGAATGTCCTTCATGCCCCAGTAGGAGTTGCCAGAGGTCTCCATGACTTCCAGGCATGGGCACACACCCTCGCGCAAATGCAAAAATACCCAAAAAAGAGGAGCTTGTTGCTTACTAGGGTGTTGATACTTCCTGTATTATTTTAAAATATGTTAGAAAACTGGATCTGACACGATAAATTAAGAAAACGTCATTGGAATCCCTCATAGAGTTGGGCTTGCTATAACTTACGACAATTGGCCGTCTCTTCTATCTACTATATATTTGTACGTGTGTCAGAAAGCAGAATTTATTTATAGGCCACTAACAAGTTCATAGGGTGTTCTTTAATCTTATTTAGGAAGCTCAGGGCAATATATTTACCCAATGGCATGAGCTGAAATACGGGTTTAAGGAAAATTGTATGCTCTTTATTTATTTTTTTTAAGAGAACACTGCGTGAAATATTGTGGATCAAGTAAAAGAAGTATCCGTTGATGATGAAACTATGGCTGTTACTTTGTTTTGGTCATACTTTAGATTCTCCTTTGGTTATATGTTAGCAGACGGAACCCAGAGTCAAGGAAACCAAACTTCAGAATACCAATTCAACAATCCCAGGCGAATATTACTATGTGCGAATATTACCAACTATGTACCACATTCTTCTTCTTCAAGAAGCACATGATGTGTGAATATTCAAGAAGTTGTGATGTGCAAATAGTACAACCTGTGCATGCAACTTCAGGCAACTGGAGAAGAATTGCCTAGTGACTCGAATAGTGACTCTAACCTGTAGTTAGTTCACAACTTGTGTTTTGTAATTTTGTAACGGCCAATGGCTAATTACAATAAGCTGCGGTGGCTCAAGTGGCTCAAGTGGTTAAGACGTTGAACTGCAGGCTGTGGAAGGTCAGTAGTTCAGCAGTTCAAGACCCGAGTGTTCCGCATGACGGAATGAGCTCCCATCTCAGTTCCAGCTCCTGCCAACCTAGCAGTTCGAAAGCAAGAAATTGCAAGTAGATAAATAGGTACCACTTTGGTGGGAAGGTAACAGCATTCCATGTGCCTTGGTGTTTAGTCATGCCGGCCACATGACCACGGAAACGTCTTTGGACAGCGCTGGCTCTTCGGCTTTGAAACGGAGATGAGCACCGCAACCCTAGAGTCGATTGTGGATCAAGTAAAAGAAGTATTCGTTGATGACGAAACTATGGCTGTTACTTTGTTTTGGTCATACATTAGATCCTCCTTTGGCTATATATTAGCAGACTGAACCCAAAGTCAAGGAAACCAAACTTCGGAATACCAATTCAAAAATCCCAGGCGAATATTACAAACTATGTGCGAATATTACCAACTACGTACCACATTCTTCTTCTTCAAGAAGCACATGATGTGTGAATATTCAAGAAGTTGTGATGTGCAAATAGTACAACCTGTGCATGCAACTTCAGGCAACTGGAGAAGAATTGCCTAGTGACTCGAATAGTGACTCTAACCTGTAGTTAGTTCACAACTTGTGTTTTGTAATTTTGTAACGGCCAATGGCTAATTACAATAAGCTGCGGTGGCTCAAGTGGCTCAAGTGGTTAAGACGTTGAACTGCAGGCTGTGGAAGGTCAGTAGTTCAGCAGTTCAAGACCCGAGTGTTCCGCATGACGGAATGAGCTCCCATCTCAGTTCCAGCTCCTGCCAACCTAGCAGTTCGAAAGCAAGAAATTGCAAGTAGATAAATAGGTACCACTTTGGTGGGAAGGTAACAGCATTCCATGTGCCTTGGTGTTTAGTCATGCCGGCCACATGACCACGGAAACGTCTTTGGACAGCGCTGGCTCTTCGGCTTTGAAACGGAGATGAGCACCGCAACCCTAGAGTCGGATTCGACTGGCTTTCGAGCAAGGGAACCTTTACCTTTACTTTAAACTGAAACAGCCAAGTGAAGCTCCCATTTAATGGATGATTATTGACATAGTGGTGGTTTTCCAAGGGTAGCTAAGACATTGTAAAGAGGGACACCCCTCCCCCGGGGATCATTCCAGGAGTCCAGAATTACAAGACCAGTACTGATAATCAAGCACCTTGCTCTGCAAACTACTGCAATATCACAGAAACCTACTGGCCTTCTGTATCCTGCCAACTCTGCAGGCAAGTGATGTTCTGTATTCTTGGTGCTTGGGGGTGTGTGTGGAAACAGCGGGAGGGCTTCTAGTGTCTTGGCCCCACTGCTGGACCTCCTGATGGCACCTGGCGTTTTTGGCCACTGTGTGACAGAGTGTTGGACTGGACAGGCCACTGGCCTGATCCAACACTGGCTTCTCTTCTGTTCTTAAAGTGCATCGAGTCACAGCTGACTTATGGTGACCCTGTAGAGTTTTCAAGGCAAGCGATGTTTAGAGGCGGTTTGCCATTGCCTGCCTCTGCATCATGCCCCTGGTATTCCTTGGAGATCTCCCATCCAGACACTAGCCAGGACCGACCCTACTCAGCTTCTGAGATCTGACGAGATTGCACTACCCTGGGCTTTGGAATTGGACATGTGGAGAAATGCTCCCATTTAACTTAAAAAAAAACCACACACACACCTTATTTCATTACAATAGCACCCAAGTGCATGCTCCGTGGTCTGCATTCAAATTAGTGGGACATGTGAAGTTCTGTTCCAGCCAGGGCGCCCATGTTGGCTAACTCGTTCCCTTTGCCCCTCGGTCGCATTTCATCCGGACTTCTTTACGAGCCTTCATTCCTCCTCTCTGTGCTCTCTCCCGCCTGAGAACTCAAAGCCCAGCGGCATGACTTGTCCCCGGTCTGAATTATCGCAGCCAGTTGAGAATGCCAAAGCAGCATTATAAACCAGGCTTCCCTTAACTCCTGCAAAAAAAAGAAGAAAAAAAGTCCATCCAAAGCAGTGGCATTGACTTGCTCCGACACCTGTTTCAATTAACCTGTTTTTAAGTGCAGGAAACCTCATTCCCGAAGCGAATGGGGACTGTTTGACATGGGAAGCTGATATATAATGCATGGCTTCATGAGCCTGGGTAACAAAAGTAATTGATTCGCTCACTCAATAAGCCATCTGCCTATTCCCCCCCCCCGGGTTTATAGCTAGACCTCCGCAGACCACATGGGATGTTCACATTCCGCTTGCACATTAACCTGGCTCCCTCTTCTGAGGACACTCAGACCTGCAACCGGTAGCCCCCCAACCCAAATGTAGTCCCCTTTCCAGGACACCTCCCCCCCCAAAAAAAAAGCAGGGGAGGGGAAGCAGGAGGCTGCTACACATATCTGCTGCAGTGTGTCTGGCTTGGTTCAGGCCCGGTCTAGTAGAAATTTCTGCAGTGCCATGTCATCTGCTAGTAAAAATCGACACAGTGCTCCCCACCGGAGTATCACCTTGAGGATACTTGGAACACAGACCTTGTTTGGCACTCGTAATATCTTTAAAATATGAGCTCTGACTTTCTGCAACCTTTCGTAATTGGTAATCTACATGTTCGGAGGGGGAGGAGTTTGGTAGAGACCGAGGAGGGAAAGGTAGCATGGGATAGCCTGTTCTCATCTGATCCCGGACGTTAAGCGGGGTCCAATGCTCCCTCTAAGCTGTGGAGTCTTATGAGCAAAAATTCTACTTTGTGATCTATGGGCAGTAAAGTTGTGAGTGAGCGATTTGGCTGCTGCATAAATTAGTTTGCTCTGGAGCCCTCCTTCCTGAGCTGAGACAAAAATGTGTGAGCCGGAGGCAGAAGGGGGTGATTGGATTTATACCCTGCCTTTCACTCGAAGTCTCAGAGTAGTTTACAAACTCGTTTCCCTTCCCCTCCCCACAACAGACACCCTGTGAGGTAGGTGGGGCTGAGAGAGCTCTTTAGAGAACTGTCCTTGAGAGAACAGCTCTGGCAGAACTATGGCTTTCCCAAGGTCATCCAGCAGCTGCAAGTGGAGTAGTGGGGAATCAAATCCAGTTCTCCCAGTTTAGAGTCTGCGCACTTAACCACTACACCGAACTGTGAGCTAGCTCACACTAACTCAGCTTAGAGGGAACACTGGTTGGCACTTGGATGGGAGACCACCAAGGAAGGCTCTGCGATCGAAAACTAGGGTAATCCACCACTGCTCATCTTTTTGCCTTGAAAACCCCTTGCTGGGGTTGCCATTAGTCACCTGTGACTTGATGGCACTTACATACCTACATAGAGACTGTACCATTTCAGAATGCAGATGGGAGTGAGTCTCCCTTGCATTAAAAACCCAGCACTCATCAAAATCAGCACTGCCAGGAAGGAGGGTTTCCGTTTAGTTTTATTTATTTATTTATTTTATTACATTTATACCCCGCCCTCCCCGCGAACGGGATCAGGGCAGCTCACATAGGGCACCAAGTGCGTTCAATATACAAAATTACATAATACAAAATACAAATTAAAAAAAGTTAAAATCAGTTCTATAGATGCACATAAAGACTCCTAACATCTTGCGTAGCAGGGGGGAAGGTTGGGGTGATAGAAAGATGTTACCCCACCCACCCCAGTGGTCTCCCTCCATAAAGTGGTCTCTCTCTATGAAGGAGCGGTGGTGGTAGTAGCCGTGGCGGCTCCTACTCATAAGCCTGGCGGAAGAGCTCCGTCTTACAGGCCCTGCGGAACTGCACAAGGTCCCGCAGGGCCCTGATCTCCTCCGGGAGCTCATTCCACCAGGTAGGAGCCGCCACTGAGAAAGACCTGGCCCTTGTTGCCACAAGCTTGGCCTCCTTAGGGCCCGTGGTCACCAGCCGGTGTTGTGACCCCGACCGAAGTGCTCTTTGGGGAATATATGTCCCCGGCATGCATGTTTTCTATGAGTAGGGAAGGTTTGGCTTGGACCCGGTGAATCAGTCCCACTAGAGGCAGAGTCTTTAACCAGAGCCCGGCCACTTGTGCTGGAAGAAGACTCCCCGGAACCTTTAGAAGCCTTCACTGTTAACTGATTGGAACACAGGATCCAACCTGTTGCTTGGCTCTGCTCTGTAGGGGAGCATTCTGGGATGAAATGAGAATTAAAATTTAATGCATATGCCTATTGGGCAGAGGATTCTCAGCTAAACTGGGTCTGGGCATGACGGAAAGGTGCCCGGGTGCTAGGGTCATTGACTCCGAGTTGAGAGGGCGGGGTATAAATTCAATAAATAAATAAATAAATAAATGGAAATTTCTAGAGATTTGGGGGCAGAGCCTGAGGAGGATGGGGTTTGGCCAGGGACATGATGCCGTAGAGCAGGCCTGTCCAACGTCGGACAGGTAGTGATCTATTTTTTCCGGCCAAAAGCGCCGGTTGAAATACCACCACGAAAATAAAGCTTCAATTTAGTTTGAAATTAGATTTTAACCCACTAAAGTTTGGTTCCACCGCGCCCCCCCCCCCCAATTTATAATGCACCTTCTGTCATTTACTGGTAAGCAAAATAAGCGAAAACAAGACAGAGAGACGAAGATCCAGAAAGAACTGCGGACATTTTTTTTATTTTTTATTGAGGTATAACTTTCTTTAACTGTCTCAATAACTTTCTTTAACTTTTATTCAGAGTTTCTAAAAGTAAACATAAGAATTCCTCATACTGGCACCAATAATCAAATACCACCAGTCATCAAAAAACCCCAAACACCTGTCCAGCAAACCAGGAGACCAAGTGGGGCTGGTGATCTACCTCTGACCCCTCCGCGATCGACTGATCTACCTGTTGGACATACCTGCCATAGAGTCCACTCTCCAAAGCAACCATTTCCTCTGGTGGAACTGATCTCTGTTCTCCAGGAACTTCCCAACCTGGAACTGACAACCCCGTTTGGGGCCGTCTCGCACCTTCTTGTTAGGGGACCTGCCACAGATTCTGCTCTCTGGAAAGTGTTTTATTTTCTATTGTTTTTATTGCACCTTCTTTGTTCTTTCTCACCTGCTTTGTGCATTATGGTTCATCATGCCTTGGGGGGGGGGAAATACTTGTTTTTCCTTACTTATGGGATATGTTGTCTTACTGCATTGTCTT
Source organism: Gekko japonicus (assembly GCF_001447785.1). Taxonomy (NCBI): domain Eukaryota; kingdom Metazoa; phylum Chordata; class Lepidosauria; order Squamata; family Gekkonidae; genus Gekko; species Gekko japonicus. Next base: position 698,074 of record NW_015161966.1, read on the forward strand.
CTATATTTTATAATGAGCCTTATGACTTAGCAAGAAAGGCAGGCTATAAATACAGTAAAATATAATACAGTAAAATAAATTCACGCATAAAAAAGGTCTCTAGTCTGGAACAGCTCTGGGCAGGCGTGGTAACAATATATGGCTGGCTTGGAAGGTTGGCCTGCTGGCCTGCAGTAAGGTAAAGGTTCCCTTGCTCGAAAGCCAGTCGAATCCGACTCTAGGGTTGCGGTGCTCATCTCCGTTTCAAAGCCAAAGAGACAGCGCTGTCCGAAGACGTTTCCGTGGTCATGTGGCCGGCATGACTAAACACCAAGGCACACGGAACGCTGTTACCTTCCCACCGAAGTGGTACCTATTTATCTACTTGCAATTTCTTGCTTTCAAACTGCTAGGTTGGCAGGAGCTGGAACTAGAGACGGGAGCTCACTCCGTCATGCGGCACACTCGGGTCTCGAACTGCTGAACGGCCGGCCTTCCACAATCTGCAGTTCAGTGTCTTAGCCACTTGAGCCACAGAACAGTTCGAATCCAGGAAACATCTTGCAGACCAGCACGATTTGGGGGAGGTATGAGTTTTCGAGAGTCTTTGTTCCCTTCACCAGACAATATATTACTGAGATAAAAGGTTTTGAATCCTGGCTTCTGATCTCCCCTTGGGGAAATTCTGCTCTGCATCCAGCAATAAAATAAATACAATAAAATAAGGGGTGGGAATCGGGAACTGGATTCCAAGTGATCAAGGTGGAAGTCAGGTTCTTCTGAGCTCCCATCCTGGGAACTTAGCTGCCCCCTAGATTGAGGTGCAGCAAATTTAGCTGCAGTGGGTGGGTGAGGAGAGAGGGTCAGAAGCCTAGCTGATTCGCCTTCTGTTCTCCCTGCCCAAGTTGCCAGCTTGGGCTACAGAGACAAGGGACAAGAGAAGCTGTTTCTTCTCTCCCTTCTGCGATGCGGAGACTAAAAGCATTACATCTGTCCAGGGGTCATTTCGTAGAAAAAGAGGTGTAGGAGCTCATTAGCATAACTCATTAATATAACTTATTTGCATATCCCACACCCCCTGACATCACCGGGAGTGTGTCAGAAGGCAACCCCCACCGCTCAGGCTCCACTGGACTGTTTTGGATTGCTAGCTATTGAGGGGGGGGGGACGTGCAGATCTGTCCTCACAGAGGAGGGAGAGCTTGTACCTGAATAAAACTTGGTCTTAAAGGTTCCACTGGACTGTTTTGGGCCGGGGGGCTGGGGGGAGCTCTGCAACTTACCTGGCTGCTTCTTGCTCTGACTGAGGGCTGCTGGGAGCAGGGGGTGGGGCTTGTTGCATGTGCCCGCCCCCTGGGCTCTTTACTGCCGGAGCTCCGCTCCTGTGCGCTCCTGCAGGAAACAACCCCTGCATCTGTCCCTGTGCAGTTTGCAGGGGAGAGAGACATGAGCTCTTTCCACCCTCCCTTCTCAATGCAGAGATTAAAAACTGTCTCTGCCCAGCTTGGAGGGAAGAGCTCTTTTTTCAATTTCACATTGTAGCTGTTTTGCTGAGGAGGCTGCCTCGGTGAGTTCCCAGATCCTAGCGGATTTTATTTATGTTTGCAGCTGCAAACATAGGGTTCGACAACTATTCCTGTTACTCGGAGCAATATGAATGTGTGTGTGTGTGTGTGTGTGAGATCCCAGATCCTAGCGGATAATTGTCTCATAATCTGATTGTGAGAGTCAAATGAGGTCCAGTTCATCTAGGAAACAGGTTCGCTGGGAAATTTGTGGCATACCTATTGTGGATTGGATAAAAAAATGCCAACAATTGCCATGTGGATGGTGGCTCCTGCAGGAAGTATTTTTGTGTGCCCAGGGGGCCCTTTTGAGACACACAGCGAGGCTTTTTGTACAATGACTGTGAGCAGAGTCAAGCCCCTCTCCCCAAAATGTCAACCCAGTTTGAAGCTTTTCTCCCCAAAGGCTCATGCAAATTGGCTCTCAAAGTAGCCGGTCGGAGAGTAAATATTGCAGTTTTTGATGGTATTCTTGCAGCATAAGATTCATTGACCTTTCTCTTGGGTAAAAAAAAAAGATTTCTTTTAAACTTTAACAATTATTCCTGGGATCTAGTAACTCCCCGGGAAGTTAATAGTTTAAAGATTTTCAAGAGTCCTCGCAAGGGCTTAAGACCATCCATTACGCAGCACATCAGTTAACACCTTGTTGCAAGTCTTTAAAAAAACCAGAACAAAATAGGGAACATTTCCAGTTCGCGTGAGACGAGCTCGGGGCTATTCAGAGTCCTGATCCTTGGTGGGAAACAAACAACAACATTAGGCTTTAATATTTTATTATGAAAGAAGAAAACTGTTTACAAGCAGCGCGACAAAAGCCCTGTGCCATTTTTTTTGGTCACAGTACCAGTTTTTCAGCGGGGATTTAAGTACTCTGTTATGTACAACCAGAAGGCAAAAATTACACTCCCTGAACCACAAATAAAGTGCATGCTGAGTAATAATGGCCAGGAAAAAATGCACACATACATATATAGTAAAAGTAAAGGTTTCCCTTGCTCGAAAGCCAGTCGAATCCGACTCTAGGGGGCAGTGCTCATCTCCGTTTCCAAGCCGAAGAGCCAGCACTGTCCGAAGTCTTTTCTGTAGTCATGTGGCCGGTATGAATAAATGGCGAGGTGCGTGGAACGCTGTTACCTCCCCACCAAAATGGCACCTATTTATCTACTTGCAATGTCTTGCTTGCTAGGTTGGCAGGAGCTGGAACCAGAGGCGGAAGCTCACTCTGTCACGCAGCACTAGGGTCTCAAACTGCTGAAATACCAATCTTCCGGTCCACAGCTCAATATCTTAACCTCCCCACCAAAATGGCACCTATTTATCTACTTGCAATTTCTTGCTTGCTAGGTTGGCAGGAGCTGGAACCAGAGGCGGAAGCTCACTCTGTCACGCAGCACTAGGGTCTCAAACTGCTGAAATACCAATCTTCCGGTCCACAGCTCAATATCTTAACCTCTAAGCCACCGTGGCCCTACACACAATGGAGGGGGAAATGTCTATACACATATATGCATAGACATTCCCCCCCCCCTTCATTGTCTGTATCTCGTGCTTTTAAATAGTCATGCCAAAAATTACCAAGCCATTAGCAAACAATAATGAGGAGGATCTATCTTTTACTGGACTAATCCCTGGCCTCGGTGGCCCAGGCAAGACCGATCTTATCAGATCTCAGAAGCTAAGCAGGGTCGACCTTGGTTAGCATTTGGATGGGAGACCCCCAAGGAAGGCCAAGGTCTCTACACAGAGGGAGGCAGTGGCAACCAACCTCTGAACAGCTCTTGATAAATCCTATGGGGTTGTCATAAGTTTGGCTGCAACTTGCCGGCACTCCATACACACAGTATATATTGTAATACAATATGCAAGGTTTCAAGTTCCACAGAACTCTTCTGCAGTAAGCATTAACTTTGACTCCCTCTGATACACAACTTGTGCAACTGCTGCCCTAGGTGGGGAAATGTTGTGAGCTTTGATACTAGCTTGGCTCGAGGGAATGGCTGTCTTGCGTCCAAGAATTGCGGTGTCATCCTGAGATATTCTGGGAAGTAAACCCCACTGCATTGCCTTGAGTAGGACTCTGAGGAAACCCGTTCAGGATTGCTCCTTAAGAACAAGGTGACTTTTTTTTGTGATTTGTGTTGTTAAATAAGAATGCAGGCTTACTGAATTCAGCGCCGGCCTGAGGGCACTGAGCTCCCTCGTCTGGCTGGGGCAGGTGCCCCCCTCCCAACCTCCGAGCTTGGGCACCTGCATACTCCAGCATACCCCAAGCCATTGGTCCGCCAACTGGTTATTTCGTAAATTGTTCCTTTCTGAAACTGACTTCAGTTTCATTGTCTGATTTGCTATTTCAGTTTGCCCCTAAGCCAGGCTGTTTCATTAGGGAAAAGACCCAAGCTCATTGAGATCTAGGTTCATGTTCTCTTCCCTCGAGAAGCCCTGATCCCAAAAGGGAGTGGCATATGACACCTGTGATGGTCTCCGGCACTTTGACAGTTTTGCTAGCCTCATTGATCTGGTATTCCAGTGGACCTTCTCAGCCAATTCCGTGACACTAAGGCAACTCACCCCTGATATGTCAAGTTAAGTTCTTCTGTGGTCCTGGTGCAACAGCAAGCAAAAAAATAATAATCTACATTTCAAGCCATGTTTATGTCTTTTATTGGATTGTTGTTGGTTTTGTGGGAGGGAGGGTAGCAAGACCGTATAGACCACTGAAGCGTGCCGGATGCATAATTTAAATCTCTTCCCCGAAATGCCATTCTGATGTGTTTTTTACAACTTTCAGATGCATTTTTCATGTGCTTTCCTCATGTGCACGTTTTAAAAATTTACCCTTAATTCCCAAAGAGCAAATTCGGGGGTTTTTTCCATTGTACTAACACCTTAGTATACCTACCCTTCTATTTTCTAAACAGGATGTTACCAGCAGGGGGCCCACAAGTATTCGTAGGGCATCTCATTTTCCCCTGCCCTACTGTTCTTCCATTCGCTGCAAGCTCCCGTAGCATCTCCCCTCTTTCTTCCTCCTTCTCTCCTTCCCACAGACCAGCTGTTCTACCTGTATCTGCCCCCCCCGTCTTCATTTTTTCCTCTTCCTTCCCTCACCTTGGCAGCTTCTGCTGAGGGGGGGAGACTATGATCAAGATGTGCAGTGTTGCCCACTGGGCCAGGCCCAGTTGTGTGGTGGGGATCCAGAAGGATTTGTGGGGGGGGGACCTCATTTTCCCCTGTATCCCTTTCCTCACACTATTACCTCTTTCCCCCTGGCAACCCCCACCCCTCACCTTTCCCTGTTTCCTTCTCTCCTTCTCCTTCACCAATCAGATTTTATCTGCCCCCATCTTCAGCCACATTTATTATTTATTTATTTATTTATATATATATGCAGCACCTTTCTCCCCAAAACAGCTTACATCACTCTCTTTGGTTCCTTTTTATCCTCACAACAGTCCTATAAGGTAGGTGAAGCTGAGAGTGTGTGACTGGCCCTTGGTACTCGGAGTGAGAATCAGAACCTTTGTTTCCCGGATCCTAGTCAGAAATGCTGTTATCAGGGCTTTTTTTGTAGAAAAAGCCCAGCAGGAACTCATTAGCATAATAGGCCACACCCCACAGCAGAAACTCATTAGCATATTAGGCCACACCCCTGACAGCACAGCTCATTGGCACATTAGGCCACACCCCCATGTACCAGAAGTGTGCTCATCCAGCCACACTCACCTTTTGCTTGTTATTCTGTTTGCCTTCTTTGTTGTCCAAACCCAGGGCCTTTTTTTGGAGCAGGAACTCCTTTGCATGTTAGGCCACACACCCCTAATGTAGCCAATCCCAATGAGTTTCTGCTGTTGGGGGTGGCCTGTTATGCTAATGCGTTCCTGCTGGGTGTGGCCAACTTTGGAGCCAGCCGGAACTCCGCTCCTGTGCGTTCCTGCCCCAAAATAGCCCTGTCTGTTATATTTTGCTGGCTTTTGTGGGGTGGCTGTTGAACAGTAGCCAAAGGCACAGTGTGGGTAAGTCATGTAAGCTATGTGGTATCAAGTCGTCTGGTGGTTGTTTCCTGGTTGGGCCTGATCAATCTTCCCTGAGAGACTAAAACAGCCTTGAAACTGTCCTGCCCCCTTCCACTGCCTTTTACTGACAAAAACCAAGGATGGAAGGCTGGTAATACTAAACACAAAGTGTGCTTGTTTCTTAAAGTTACAGGTGTACTTTTGAGCATGGTGGGGGGAGGGTTAACACCCCAATTTTTTATTATTTCAGATTTCACATCCCCCCCCCAACCTTCGAGCTTTTCACAGTTGTGTGGTAAGATCTGCCTTGTCTGTCCATGGCCCTACTCTCCAGATTTAAGTATCCACAAACGAGGCCATGTTGAGAATGTGACATATTGATGTTCTGTTTTCTAAGGATGATGATGAAATGTTGTTAGCTCAGATTCTATGATCCGCAATTTGGGTCCACCCCTAACAATTTATCAGATTAAATCCGATATATGGGATGTCTGATGAATAATTTGAAAGAGGTTGGCACCTTTACCGTGTTCCCCCCAGATTTCACTCCCTATTTGTATTCACGGAGCTAACAAAAGTGGGGAAATCAATTTTTTAAGTCCTCGTACATCTATAATACCACAATTTAGGGGAAAGTGCATGCTTTGATTTCTAAGTTTCTCCTACATCTACCAAGTGCAGCTACTGGTTCCTCCCAACCCTGAAGTCTCTGGATGTGCCTTTTAATGATACAGGCATCTTTAGAAAGTGCACCCAATGATTTGGGGGGTTGGTGAAATTCCCAATGTAAATTGGGTGATCCTACAGTGCAATCTACTTTAATATCACACCAGAGAATCATGTGTGTCTGCAATCCGGATATTGGCAGCGCAGCTTTGTTGCCTAGCAACCGGAACACTCCCCTCCCCGCCAATTTAAAGTACAGTTTGCTAATGGGTGCAGAGCGTTGGCTTCATTCGCCCTCATTGACATTGTCGTGCGGCCAAATCTGTCTATATGGCGCTATGAAGTTGCCACTCTCACTGCAAGTGATCTCCGATTGGCAGGGATCACTTGGAGAAGAAGCAAGGCCTGGAAAGGGAAAAGTGCTGAAGCAGCAGCAGAAGGGGAAACGAGCTGCAAACTGCCACAAACAGTCAAGAGACTTCCACGGGCTTCTCTGGGAACATTTTGCACATTCAGAGACCATTTCCCGCTGAAAACGTTTGCAGCTGAAAATTCAGCAGGGCACTAGTGGGCTGAAAATTAAGAGAAGACTTTGCTGGGCTCTCTGTAGTCCTTTCCGCACTTGGGTCTCATCCCTGGTTTTATCAGAGTTCAGCTTGCGACACTTGCATTTATTCCTGGTTTATCCCGAGACAAGTGTGGGGCGAAACCAGGGTGATCTCAATGTAATGTGGAAGCAAAAAAAAATACTCCGAGATAATTGCAGGGGGGAACTCGAGTGCCGTGTAGAATGTAAAAATACCCCAAGATAATTACAGGGGTGAACTCTCGTGTAGTGCAGAATGTAAGTTTGGGGACAGGGCTGAACCAGGATTTAAGGTCTTGTGGGGAAAAGTAAACTTTCCCTTGCTCGAAAGCCAGTCAGATCCAACTCTAGGGATGCGGTGCTCATCTCCGCTTCCAAGCCGAAGAGTCAGCGCTTTCCGAAGACGTTTCCGTGGTCATGTGGCCGGCATGACTAAACACCAAGGCGCACGGAACGCTGTTACCTTCCCACCGAAGCGGTACCTATTTATCTACTTGCAATTTCTTGCTTTCGAACTGCTAGGTTCGAAGGGGAACTTGCAAACGCTTTCCAAACAGGAAACACAAAGCGTGGGGGAGGGCACTGGCCCAGTGGGTAGATCATCTGCTTGGTATGCAAAAGGTCCCAGGTTCAATCCCTGGCATCTCTGATTTAAAGAACCAGGCTGTGTAAGTCATGCGAAAGACCTCTGCCTTGAGACCCTGGAGAGCCGCTGCCAATCTGAGTGGACCGTACTGACTTTGAAGGGCCAAGGGTCTGACTCAGTATAAGACCGTGTCACATGTTCAAGGGGGAGGAGATTTAAAAAGATGAGAGTCAATGCATTTAGTGGATTGTGGATTGACTCGGTAGGGGGGGGGGGGGGGCAGGATATGGATGCAAATTGTTGCTTCAGCGTGGACCTAAGCTTCTCCGCTCTCTCTCTCTCTCCCTAACCTACTTACCAGGTCGTTCCGACCCTAAAATAACTCCGATGCATAATGCTCTATGCTCTTTAGAAGAACAGTGGGATAAAAGGTAGTAATAAAAGCAATATTAAACCGAACAGAGGTCAAAGGGACATTTTTGTTGCCACATGAAAATATAATCTTCTATTTCACAGGCTCAGCACAGAAGGGCCCCCCCTCCGCCCTCCATCCAGGGCTCTGATTGCATAGGTATTAAAGCATTATATCTTCCAGCATTCTGCATGTGTCCCAGGGTGGCTCTGGCGTGGAGGTCTATTTGAAATTCTCCAGCGTTTCCTCAGACAACAGCTCGTCTCCTCCTTTCCTGACAGAGAACATGCTTGGCACGAAAGTTCATTAGTCTACCAAAACATTTCAGTTAATTGCTGAGCTAGTACCCGGGACTGTCAGGTTCATCTTTCCATCTGTGCTCAAGCACAAGAATAAAGATTTTTTTCCCTCCCCATGCGCAGGTTAATTTGCCTAAACACCACATAGTCAATCAAAGCAACCCAGTTGTTGAAGTGAACATCTGTCAAGCGGTAGCTTTCTTTGGAGCTGTCCCTCTCAGCTATGCTAGCACCTCTGGCTTCCCCGGAGCTGGTGAGGAGGGGGAAGGGAAAGGACTCACAATAAAGGCAGCTGCTGCTCTTCTGATGCCACACTCCAAACCACTGGGCGGGGGTTGGTGGCAGGAGGCCTTGTCAGGCAGGCCCTTCACTGGCTAACAGTGACTCGTCCGTGTATGCACAATATTGGTTTTCAAACTTACGTTTCAGGAATGCTTGCCTTCACAATGTTAGGGAGGGGTTGTGCTCCAGTGGGCGAGCCTCTGCTTTGCATGCAGAAAGTCCAAGGTTCAATCCCCGGCATCTCCAGTTAAAAGGACCAGGCAGGAGATGATGCAAAAGACCTCTGGCTGAGACCTTGGAGAGCCACTGCCAGTCTGAGTAGCCAATACTGACCTTAAGAATATAAGAACATAAGAGACGCCAATGTTGGATCAGGCCAAAGGCCCATCCAGTCCAACACTCTGTGTCACACAGTGGCCAGAAATACCAGTGCCATCAGGAGGTCCACCAGTGGGGCCAGGACATTAGAAGCCCTCCCACTGTTGACCCCCCCCAGCACCAAGAAGACAGAGCATCACTTGCCCCTGAGCCCCTATCTATACCTTGTGGCTAATAGCCACTGATGGACCTCTGCTCCATATGCTTAGCTAATTCCCTTTTGAAGCCGTCCATGCTTGTAGCCGTCACCACTTCCTGTGATGGAGTGGTCTGATTCAGTACAAGGCAGCTTCATGTATTTGGGAGGGGCCATGGCTCAGTGGCAGAGCATCTGCTTGGCATGCAGAAGGTCCCAGGTTCAATTCCCGACACCTCCAATTCAAGGATCAGGTAGTCGATGTGAAAGACCTCCACCTGAGAACCTGGAGAGCCACTGCCAGTTTGGGTGGACAATACCAACTTTTATGGACTGATGGTATCATTAGTATTAGGCAGTTTAGTGTGTGTTCATGTGTGTATTCCTTTGTGTACTATTCACGGGTCATTTTGGTTTCTGCATCCCAGATAGGAATTAACTATGATCCCATTCTTACCAGCTCACCTGAATGCAAGGTCACCTTAAAGTCTGTGAAGGGATTTCTGCAGAACCGTGATGTGGAGACCCTGATCCCCCTTCCCCTAACAGTTAGCTGTTATCCTTCCTGGCTTACAGGAGATTCTGTTGTTCACATGTAAACACCTTCCTGGTGATGGCAGAACACGATGTGTCACAGTTTAGCCATCTCTATTCAAAAGCCCACAAAGCACTGAGTGAACCTTATGCATGGGCCCAGATCTACCGCACTTTCCTCTTTCTCCAGTGACCCCTTTTGATCTATGTATAGCTGAGACCAGGGATCAAGGAATTCAGGTGGACCAAAAGCTGTACAACGTGAGTGGTCCCATTGACCTTTGGGAAGCAGGTGACATTTGCCAGCCTCTGGCCTTGTCCACACGAGGGGTTTTGGGCCGGGAGTGGGCTGGATCAGGGCCGGAGCCAACGGGTGCAATCCCACTGCAATATCTGGGCAGCGTTGCGCGACCACCCCCGATCCGGCCCTTCCCCCAATGAAACGCATCAAAAATGAACCACCTACCGAGGTGGTTCATCCATGACGGCCGCATCAACGCCGGCCGTGGGATCGCCGGCCCGTCTATCTGCCGACACATTCCCGGCTCCTGCCTGAACTGCGCATGCTCAGACATGTGCAGTTCGGCAGTCTCCCGTTCCCCTCCGTCGCTTCCCCCAGCATCTGATCGTGCCGGGGAGGGAATGCGCCGCGGCTCAGGGGATCAATGTGATCCTGCCGTGGCGTGGGTTTTTTGGTGCGGCTTTCAGAAGCCGCGCTTCAGCCCGTCCCTTTCCATCCCGTGTGGCAGGGGCCTCTGTCTTATATATCAATGGATGCTTTTGCACAGGTGGCAGAGCCAGGAGGGATATTCACCCAAGTCTCCCTTCTCATTGCATCCCCTTGTTCCACACAGTGTTTTGTCCACGTGGATTCCCTGATGTCCAGCATCTGACTTCCTATAGGTCCAAAGGAGCTGCTGTATGGAGGGGCAACTCGGAGAAGACCTGTGTCCAGTGTTCCCTCTAAGCTGAGTTGGCGTGAGCTAGCTCACAGTTTTTTAGCCTCCAGCTCACACATTTTCGTCTCAGCTCAGGAAGGAGGGCTCCAGAGCAAGCTAGTTTATGCAGCAGCCAAACTGCTCACTTGCAATGCCAGTAGCTCACCGAGTACGATTTTTACCCACAAGGCTCCACAGCTGAGAGGGAGCATTGGCCTGCATCCATGGGCCCATGCTTCATTGGATCCAAACTGCGTTCTCGGAGTTATCAGGACAGTTCTGTGATATCTGATCAGTAATGGCCCATTCAGCCAGTTTGGTGTAGTGAGACCCAGTTTGGTGTAGTGGTTAAGTGTGCGGACTCTAATCTGGGAGAACCGGGTTTGATTCCCCACTCCTCCTCCTTGGGTCAGTCACAAGCTCTGGCACAGCTGTCCTTGAAAAAGAGCAGTTTGTGTCAGAGTTCTCTCAGCCCCACCCACCTCACAGGGGGTCTGTTGTGGGAAGGGGAAGGGAAAGGAGTTTGTAAGCCGCTCTGAGACGCCAAGTGAGGGGCGGGGTATAAATCCAATCTCCTCCTCCTCCTCCTCCTCCTCCATTCACAAACACACACAGCTCCCATTCAACATTTTCAGGTGGGTAGCCAGGTTGCTTTTCAGTAGGAACAAGATTTGAGTGCAGTACCTCCTTAGAAACCAACAAGATGCCTAGGGTAAAAGCTTTCAAGAGTCAACATTCATCGGATGAAGATGGGCAGCCGTATTAGTCTGTCGGCAGCGGTAGAAAAGGGAAGGAGTCCCGATCTGAAGAAGTGAGCCATGACTCAGGAGAGCTCCTCCCCTGCCACATATTTTGCTAGTCTTTAAGGTGCCGCTGGACTCTTGCTCTTTTCTGCTGCTTCATCAGATGCTCTTGGAAGCTTTTACTTGGGAAATCTTATCAGTCTTTAAGGTGCTAACTGGACCAGAGTTCCCTCTAAGCTCAGGGGGCGAGTGGCTACTTAATAGCACAGGAAGCCTCGCTCAGCAGCAGTCTGGAGCGGCCACAGGGTCTTACTGCCCATTGCCCATTTTAAGATGACAGCAGTTCTATTCTGCTCACGAGGTGAGCTGCTCCGCTCGGGGGAGGGGTAGAGAGAGAGCATTGTACTGGACTCAGATGTTGCTCTACCATTTGATATGGGATTGATTGGGTAACACACCAGAAAGAGAGATGAGTGGCTGTGCTTTAGGAGTAGAGGGGTCATGGCTGGTGCGGCCCTGCGAGAACTCATACAGTTCCGCAGGGCCTGCAAGACGGAGCTCTTCCGCCAGGCGTTTACGTAGGAGCCGCCACTACCACCACCACCACCACCAATGGCGTGGGTAACAACTGGGTAAGAGGACGGCCCTCGAAGATCTGCCATGAGACCGAGCTGGGTTGGTACCACTGGATTGGCCATGTATCAGCTACAGGACACTATCTACCTCCAATGAAAGATCCGGCACGTACCGTTGGAAGACCATTTTGTTCTTTAGAGAGCGCTTTACCTTGTGATTCGAGGATTTTATTTTTGTTTTAAGCTGTTTTAATCTTGTATTAAGGAGCTGCGGTGGCTCAAGTGGTTAAGACGCTGAACTGAAGGCTGTGGAAGGTCAGTAGTTCAGCAGTTCGAGACCCGAGTGTGCCGCATGACGGAGTGAGCTCTTGTCTCTAGTTCCAGCTCCTGCCAACCTAGCAGTTTGAAAGCAAGAAATTGCAAGTAGATAAATAGGTACCACTTTCGGTGGGAAGATAACAGCGTTCCGTGCGCCTTGGTGTTTAGTCATGCCAGCCACATGACCACGGAAACGTCTTCGGACAGTGCTGGCTCCTCGGCTTTGAAACGGAGATGAGCACCGCAACCCTAGAGTCGGATTCGACTGGCTTTCGAGCAAGGGAATCTTTACCTTTTTAATCTTGTATTATATGTGGGCATTGTTGCCCTCTTGTAAGCCGCCCTGAGCCCGCTCACAGGGAGAGCAGGATAAAAATACTAATACATGGGGGGGGAATGGCTCAGTGGTAGAGCATCTGCTTGGTGTGTAGAAGGTCCAAGGTTCAAGCCCTGACAGCTGCCAGTCAAAGTAGACAATAAGGGCCCTGGTGGACCACTGGTGGAACTCAGTCATGTGGCTGCTTCATGTGTTCATGTGACTTTTCTAAGGACACTTAATAAATTAATAGCGTGTTGTGGCTATCACAGCTATTTCTCGCAGTCTTGATAAGGCCATGCATGGTTTTATGCATTGGCGAAAAACAGCTTTTGAAGAAGTCTGTGGAATCGCACCAGAGTTGACTGGAAATATGTCATTTGCAGAATGTAGAGGCAATGTTGTAAGAAACAATTTATAAGGTGACAATAATATGTTTGATTGTATCCCCCCCCCCTTTGCTTTTATTCCCTTCAACGTCAATACAGCTATTTTTCTGCAAAGGAGACTTGGGTCGTGTTCTGGAAACTTGGAATTTGTCCTCTATATGTGTGATTAATATTTGTAAAAGCAAAACGTGTGCTAATGAACCTGAAGTGCCGGTGTGAGCACACAAAAGTCTGATCAAATTTGGTTAAGCGTCGCTGGGAATGTGGCGTCTCAAAAATTCTGACCTGTGATTTTCGAGTAATAAACTTTCCCAGGCTAAGTGCTAATGGTTTTGCTTCATAAGTCACAGTTCAGCCTGCACAGGTACCTATTCTTAGATCAGAGATGTCAACCGCAGTAAAGATGATGACTCAGTATTGAAATGGGTTCAGAGATTAATTGAACATTGTAGTTCATAGACAGATTTATGGAGAACGGTGGTTTTGAAGCCATGGGCTCCGCTGAATTCCCCTCTCTCGCTCTTTCCCCATGATGGAACCCTTTTATTGAATTTGTAATGAGATTACACATCCTTCTTCTCCATTGGCTTAAGAGGTGATCTCAGAGATTAATTCCCAGACAGGAGGGATGTGTACTTTTTATTTCTCTGTTAATGGTTTTAGTGCGGTGGTCGAGAGAGGAAAATTAGGCAGCTGATGCATCACCATACTTAAATTCTTTTTATTTGGGGATTAGTTAATCATTCGCTTGTGCTTGTGGTTCCCTCTTACTCTTTTTGGTAAGGGATTAAATATAAAAGGGATGTGAACTGAATCTGCACCCCCCCCCCCCAAATATTGCTTAATTAAAGCATACGGAAAGAGTTGACCTATCATGCTAGTTGAAAATGATCCTAACAATAGTATATATGAGGTTGGCTTTGAAAACTATATGGGATATGAATACTCAGAATACTCAGATCGTCTGAAACACATCGCTGTAGAGGTGACATTGCTCGATTGGTTAATGATATGTTCTGCCTTTCCACAACACTCAAGGCTGCTTACAAAATATAAATGTGTAATTAAAGCCATAATTAAACACATGCATTAATATACACCAAGTTAAACTTGCAGCATAATACATAAAACTGCAGTATAAATTCTCTAAATATGAATAGATTGGATCCAAGCAGCTTTTTTATTCAATCATGGCCAGTTCCCCTCTTTACCACTGTCCCCAGTATACTTGATTCCCCCCCCCCATACAGGTCCCGTGATCCCCAGCCTAGCATTTCTTGGTGGTCAAAGAGGATCCCTTATTTCATTTTCACCAGCTGAAAATCTAGCGGGATGCAATCCACAAATACTAGCCCACGAGTCAGGTATGTAACACACCCAATTGAATGCAGCCCACTGTGCATGTCTAGTGGTTGTTAGGGCTGTCAGATAAGTGCTGGCAACCAATGGGGGCATTTGGAGGGCATGGACATGGGAAGTGACATCATGTTGCTCTGATGACTCCCCCAGGATACTCAGTCCTTCATCAGTCGCAAGCAGGACAACCGGGGGGGGGGGTGGCAAGTCTCACCTGAGATTCTTTCTTCTTTGAACAGCTTCCTGCACCAAACATTGCCACCACTGAGTGTGTAGGCCTGGTGTGGGGTGCCAGGGAGAGGGTGGGAGTCTTGCTGGTTTACTGTCTGCCTAGTTTACCAGCTGACTCCCCGGTGAGGCAGTGGCGGAATGTCCTGGTCAACACATATAACACCTCTCCTACAGCAGCTGCACTGGCTCTGGATTAGTTTCCAGTGCCAATTCAAAGTGTCGGTTCTTACCCTTAAAGCCCTAAATGTCCTGGGACCCTTGTGCCTTCTGGACTGCCTCTCCTGGCATGATCCTCCCCATCTTCTCTGATCTTCATCTTGGAATGTATTAAAGGTCCCCTGGTCCACAGACTGCCCACCTTGTGTCAACCAGGGCAAGGGCCTTCTCAGTGGTGGTCCCCGTCCTATGGAACCAGCTGCCCGAATAGGGGCAAGCCTTGTGGGACCTCCCTAGGTTCCACAGGGCATGCAAGGCTGCTCTTTTTTAGGCATCTTTTGCATTATTGCGATCCACCAGGAAGCTGGGATATTTCCACTGTATCTTCAACCATCCCCACATCCTACCCTCTTTGATAGTGGATCGATTTTAATGGGGAAAGTTTCTTAACCGTTTTATATGTTAAAGATTATTATTGCACCTTTGCGTTGTTTTTATTGGTGCACTTTAAATGCTGTTAGCCTCCCTCCCCCCCGAGTCCCGTTCAGAGGAGAGGGAGCGGGATAGAAGTTTGATAAAATGAAATACATGTGATATTGTGACATCGCTCCCACTTGAATACCTGGACATCAAGACACTCTAGGAAAAAAATAGACACTCTAGGAATTTTCAGATCTCTATGGGAAAACCATAGAGATGTTGGGAAATCCCTAAAGCATGATGGTGATAATGATGATGATGATTTATGGATCGCCCAACCCTGCACATGGGCTCTGGGCAATCAACAACTTTAAGAGCAGATAAAATACAGTCAACATAAAATAAAATTATCACACGCACTAATAGCAGTCAATTCAGATGGCAATTTCAACCCCTTTTTGCTGGCTGCAGTGCTCTCCGCACAGCAAGCAGGGAGGGGATGTGGGGACCATAAGGAGAGAGAGTATGACATAATTGCTGGGCTCAAATGGAAATGACAGGGCAACATCACTTCTAGCTTCCCATTTTTGCGCATGCTAGAGTGACAAGCCCTGGTGGGTACTAGTAGGGGTTTCTTTCAACCCCTTGAGGAGCCCTGCTGGTGAAAAGGTGGCACACAAGCACTCTTAACAAACAGGCCAATGCAATTAATAAATGAAATTAATAAATGCAAAACCTAACAGAGACGCATCTTTGAATGAACCAATAAAATCACTTGGATACAGAAATCAGGGTCGGAGGTGAAGTGGAGGGGAAAGCCACCAATAAAGAGGACCTCAGAATCATCAGTGGACTTGCAATCTAGCTAGAAGTTGCAGGAGATGAGAAAAGAAGAGGTGTCAGCGTGAAAAAGGGAGAGATAGAAGGAGGTGTGCATGGGTCAATATTGACAAAATTTGGCTAAAATGCCTGAGGCGAAGGACATTGTGAAATGCACATGGATAAGCATAAAAGACATTGCAGGGAGAATAGTACAGTGATTGCATTGGACGTTTGCCCATTTTGAAGTCTGGAGCAAAACCAATGCTTTTATATTCCCTGTTTTACTGAACTCCCTAACTTTGTGAATGTTCAGCTTTTCTACACCTGTTCACAGCCAATGTTCTCCTAACGTGCTGCTGTTTTAGTGCTTTCATTCCACATTGTTTGGGCTCCTGTATTTACATGGTCCAAGCCAATCAGGGATCACATGGTGATGGTGATGATGCATTCCATAGCCAGTCCAATACGATGTTGTTGTTTTTAGCAAAAGAGCTGTTGTGAAAGTGAACACAATGCTCTCTGGATAGATAGCATGAATGATCCCATACAGTGGGGTCACTGATTGCCTTCACAAATATCACAATTAACAGGATCACTAATTACCTTTGCTATTTTTCATCACAGTTCCTGGACAATCACCGAAAAGGGATCATTTGTTTTGCAATTGCCATAGGTATTTGAAAAAGGTGACCTCCTGTTAGCTCAGCCACAGTAGGTTGCTGTTTCATGAATCACTAACTTTCATTCCAATTTGAAGTATTACCCAGGACAAGACAGAGGATGAGGTACAGACTACATACCCCCCCCCCTTTTTCATTTTTGTCATCAAGTCTCAACTGACTTATGGCAACCCCGTAGGGTTTTCAAGGCAAGAGACATTTCAGAGGTGGTTTGTCTTTGCCTGCCTCTGTGTCACAACCCTGGCATTCCTTGGAGGTCTCCCATCCATGTACTAGCCAGAGCCGAACCTGCTTAGGATTTCAGATATGATGAGATTGGGTTAGCCTGGAGAGCCAGTTTGGTGTAGTGGTTAAGTGCGCTGACTATGATCTGGGAGAACCGGGTTTGATTCCCCCACTCCTCCACTTGCAGCTGCTGGATGACCTTGGGCAAGCCGTAGTTCTGACAAGAGCTGTCCTTGAAAGAGCAGTTCTGGAAAGAGCTCTCTCAGCCCCTCCTACCTCACAGGGTGTCTGTTGTGGGGAGGGGAAGGGAGTTTGTAAGCCACTCTGAGACTCCTTTGGATAGTGAAGGGCAGGGTATAAATCCAATCTCTTCTCTTCTTCTTCTTCTATCCAGGGCAGCTACATACACTATTTCTGGCATAAGGCATATTTGGGTTCCCCCCCCCCCCCCCCCGGAATGGGGTAAAAAAAGAAACCCTTGAAAGTTTAAGAATCACTTAGTTGAGCTGGTGTTTTTCTGGCACTATGGCAACATATCCCAAGGTGTTGTTGTTTTTTAAGTTTTTCACCACATGTTTTTTTAAAGGATCTGTAGCCCATCCCATGTTAGCTCAAAGCTCCTTTACCTTGTAGCATTATAGATTTTGTTATAAGGGAGTGACAGCTTTATTTGCTTGTTATTGTCCATTGTGGAAACTCCACAAGTATGGGTCTAAATGAATCTTTATTGTGCTTTAAATTTCATCAGAGTCCTTGACAGAGCTTGCCGTCCTGGACTTAAGCGTCGCTGGCTACAATCAATTTATTATTCATAAATTCTCTGTTTTGACAACAGTAGGATGGATTCAATTACTGCCGAAAGAACTAGGCTACTTTGGGAGAAAATGAGTTGTTCGTCGACGTGGGCTGCCTCCGCAAGTTTTGTGGTTTCTTTCTTTCTTTCTTTCTTTCTTTCTTTCTTTCTTTCTTTCTTTCTTTCTTTCTTTATTGGGATTTTTACCCCGCCCTCCCCGTTAAGCGGGCTCAGGGTGGCTTACAAGGGGCAAAGCCCATATAAAACAAGGTAAAAGCAATAAAAACATTAATAACAATTAATCACAAAAACCATAGTACTCAATTGAAAGCAAGATGGTCCCCGGATATATGCCAAGATGGTAAACAGACAGTTCTCCGGAGATGATGTTGTCCTATAGCCGATCCCAACCAGGTAAATCTGGTGGTATCAGTCACGCAGAAATTGTGGCAGATCTTCCCGGGCCATCCTTAACCCCAATATTATCCACCTCATAGGGGGCAGTGGTAGTGCCGGCCCCTATGTGAAAGCCTGGCGGAAGAGCTCCGTCTTGCAGGCCCTGTGGAACTGCATAAGGTCCCGCAGGGCCCTGATCTCCTCCGGGAGCTCGTTCCACCAGGTAGGGGCCGCCACCGAAAAGGACCTGGCCCTAGTCGCGGCGAGCCTTGCCTCCCGGGGGCCTGGAACTACCAAGCGATGTTGTGCCCCGGATCAAAGTGCTCTTGGGGGTATATGTGGAATTATTTCTATGTAGGTACATCCGGCTCTGACCTGGATGGCCCAGACTAGCTGCATCTCATCAGAGCTTGGTAGCTAAGCAGGGTCGGCCGAGGTTAGTACTTGGATGGGAGACTACCAAGGAAGTCCAGGGGCGTGTCACAGAGGCAGGCAATGGCAACCCACCTCCAGACTTCTCTTGCCTTGAAAACCCTACAGGGTCACCATAAGTCCACTCCAGCTGGACAGCCCTTTCTGCCACCAAGTTAGCCTCCACCCTGACCTAGATGGCCCAAGCTAGCCCAATCTCATCAGATCTCAGAAGCTAAGCAGGTTCAGCCCTGGTTAGTATTTGGATGGGAGACTGCCAAGGAAGATGAGGGTTGCTACACAGAGGCAGGGAATGGCAAATTCACCTTGTTTGTCCCTTGCCTTGAAAACCCTACTGGGTCGCCGTAAATTGACAGCAATTTGGCAGTTTGTTGTAGTGGTTAAGAGCGGTGGACTCTGGGTTTGATTGCCCCCTCCTCCACATGAAGCAAGCAGGGTGACCTTGGGCCAGTCTCAGTTCTCTCAGAGCTGTCTCAGCCCCACCTGCCTCAGTCACAGGGTGTCTGTTGTGGGGAAAAGGGGATTATGAGCTGCTCTGAGACTGAGTAAAGGGCAGGATAAATCCTCCTTCCCCTCCCCTCTCCTCCTCTTCCTCCTCCTCGTCTTTGCACAGAGAGTGATTAACAGAACAAAAACAAATTAAAGTCTTGTCTTTCAACCCCCCTCCCTCATCTGTTCATTAGGAACACAAAGTTACCAGAAATTCTAATAGGTCGATAGGGGTCACACAACCAGACATATGAAACTGTCTTCTACTGAGTCAGACTACTCACATGAACACGTGAAGCCGCCTTATACTGGATCAGACCACTGGTCCATCAACGTCAGTATCGTCTACTCTGACTGGCGGCAACTTTGGAGGGTAAACCTGGCACCTTTTGCCTGCCAAGCAGATGTTCTACTCTTGATCCACAGCTTCAACCTACATGCCAAGCCAGTGGTTAGCCATTGTGGTACATTCACCTATGCTTGCTAGAGAATAAAACCATACTTGGGAATGTAGGAACATGCTGAAAAAGCCATCTCCCTCCCTCCCTCCCTCCCTCCCTCCCTCC